>NC_091435.1:36297760-36586180 GCF_964237555.1 Oryctolagus cuniculus
AAAATTTTTAAGATTGTATTTATTTATTTGAGAGGCAGAGTTACAGACAGTGAGAGGGAGAGACAGAGAAAGGTCTTCCATCTACTGGTTCAAGTCCCCCAAATGGCCACAATGGCCAGGGCTGGGCCAATTTGAAGCCAAGAGCCATGAGCTTCTTCTGGGTCTCCCATGGGGGTGCAGGGGCCACAAGTGCTTGAGCCACTTTCTACTGCTTTCTCAGGCCATAGCAGAGAGTTGGATTGGAACGAAGAGCAACCCAGGGACTAGAACTAGCTCCCAAGTGGGATGCCAGCACCACATCCAGAGGAATTAACTTACTGCACCCACAGTGCCCAGCTGCTGTAAATTGGTTTTTAAATAGGCTCTCTGAACAGATGTTTTGCTAACAGTAGAAATGTGCTGTTCATGGTCCAAAAAATTTTTATAAATGACATTCTAACAGCTGTCATTTAACAGTTCTCTCTTGTCTCTTGTAGTTGAGTATATTTTGTTCATTTTTTTCGTGTTTTTTAAACCAAATATAGTACTTATGTTTTAAAAATTATTTATTCATTTATTAGAAAGACAAAAGCAACAGAAAGAGAGGAAAAAGAGAGAGAAAGCAATCATCCATCCACTAGTGAACTCCCCAGATGCTACAACAGATGGAGATGGGCCCAGGGCTGAAACCAGGAGCCAAGAAGTTCCTCTGCATCTCCATGTTGGCGCCAGGGACTAAAGTACTTGACTCACTGTCCACTGCTCCCCAGGTACATTAGCAGAGAAATGGATCAGAAATGTGGCACCCAGGAGCCTGTGTGTGGCACAGCAGGGTTAAGCCACCCATCTATGACATGAGTATCCCCCTGTGAGCTCCAGATGGAGTTCCAGCTGCTCTGCTTGTGATCCAACTCCCTGCTACTGCACCTGGCAAGGCAGCAGAAAATGGCCCAAGCACTTGGTCTCCTGACACTCATATAGCAGAACAGGATGGAGCTCCTGGCTCATTTGGCCTGGCTCAGGCCCAGCCATTGTGGTCATTTGGGGAGTGAACTAGCAGATGGAAGACTCTCTCTCTCTCTCTCTCTCTCTCTTCCCTCTCTCTCCTCTCTCCCTCCCTCCCTCATCTGCCTTCCAAATAAATAAAATATTAAAAAAAAAAAACAAAAAAAAACCAGAAGTACAGATTTCCCAAATGGTGGCTTAATGTGATACACCACAAATACCACCCCCCAGATTTTTTTGCAAACTGTATTTTTTTTTTTTTTTTTGACAGGCAGAGTGGACAGTGAGAGAGACAGAGAGAAAGGTCTTCCTTTTCCGTTGGTTCACCCCCCAATGGCTGCTGCGGCCAGCGTGCTGTGGCCGGCGCACTGCACTAATCCGAAGCCAGATCCGAAGCCAGGAGCCAGGTGCCTCTCCTGGTCTCCCATGCGGGTGCAGGGACCCAAGTGCTTGGGCCATCCTCCACTGCCCTCCCAGGCCACAGCAGACAGCTGGACTGGAAGAGGAGCAACCAGGACAGGAATCCGGCATCCCAACTGGAACTAGAACCCTGGGTGCCGGCGCCACAGGCGGAGGATTAGCCTATTGAGCCGCGGTGCCAGCCTGCAAACTGTATTTTTAATACTTGCAATATTTCTTGGAAAAAAATAGATTTTCAAAGCAGCCTAGAAACAAATAACAACAAGATAGTTCATGCATGTGGCAAGACCCCATCAGTGGTAAGCGAGGTAATTACAATTGCCTTATTCTTTATTAAATGGTTTCCTTCCTTACGAAGCTGAAGAAGGGAAATGAACATTTGGTATGTGCAGAAAACCTACCAAGTTACAATGAAAAAAGGTTCCAATAAAGCTATCAGCTTTCTAGCTCAGAACAGGATGGCTTACTTTCACTGGTTAATATTAAAACAATATAAAGCTCCCTTGAGGAAGTGACACAATCAGAGGTTTTTTAAAAGTTATTCCAGTCTAGAAAAATAAAATTGAGGGACTCTAATCGAGGACATGTGAAATAGGTCATGAATATAATGAATACTGATCAATTCAGTATTCTCTGCCCTTTGACACACTGAATGTCACATCACTTCCATTAGGCAAACGTACAATACATTATTCTACTCAGCTTAACACAAACTTACAGCATGTATTAATGTAAGGCATTCTATCACTCTTAACAGAGAATTCACATGAGGTATGCAAGTCAAAAATTATAGACCTGGATGATATAATGAAAGGAAGTTAGGGACTTTTCCAATCTATTTGTCAAAAACATTTGGATGTGGAGTTCAGCATTAGGTCTAGCAGCCAAGACTCTAGTTAACATGTTAATATGTTAACTACATGTTAATAATATATTAATAATAGTCAATATGTTCCACATTAGAGTGCCTGGGTTTCATTCCCACGCCAGCTCCCAATTCTAGCTTCCACCAATGCAGACACTGGGAGACAACAGGTGAAAGACTCAATTGATTGGGTCCTCCCACACAAGTGAGGAAAACCTAGATTTGAGTTCCTGGATCCCAGCTTTGGCTTGGCCCAACCCTGGCCAGCCACTGGGAGCATCTGAGGACTGAACCAGTGGATAGGAGTGTGCCACCTCACTCTCTGCTTCTCAAAATTATTTTTAAGTTCACTGATGTATTACCATAGAAATAAATGCAGATGGGATGAATGACTGTTTAACATTGTGTGGTTTTTTCCTGAAAATTTGCTCAGCACATATTCAGTTAAAAAAAGAGTTTTCTAACACTCCAAGATTAAAATATAGGAAATTCTATTCATTTTAACTTGAATCCACTATAATATCTGTTACATTCAATATTTAACTGAATATGTTTATATCAATATTGATATAAAAGTATAAAACTACAATAGTATCTTCTCTATTAATTCTATTAGAATTCTACCCTAATTCTGCCACAAACAGAATAAATACACACATGATGAAAATGCTATGTTTGGTTTATAAATATTACAATAGAAAACTATATAATTGCTGCAATGAGCTATATAAATGTAAAACAAGTGGATAATTGAAGATAATTAGATAACAAATCTAAAAATAACTGGAGTTATAAATTTGGGATACTTCTTATAAGTCACTGGTTATTCAAGTTAATATTTTAAATAATTTTAACAACTAGGATATCCTGGAAACACTGGTGGTATATTTTCCCTTGTGAGCATATATGACATGACAAAAACAGGAAAAGGAAATGCTTCCTGGGGTTGGTGATGATTTTTTTAGTGCTTGATGTCACCGTAGGAATCACTGTGTTCACTTTTTAGTGCAATTATATTAAGCCACATTTAAAAGATAATTTTGCCATGCTGATCTTTTCCTGTAAAGAGGTCTTAAAAAATGTCAGGTCCAACAAACAGAAGGCCGTTTTGCTTGTTATTATTTCTGTTATTTTGCAATTAAGATCAGATGATTCAACAAGCTAAGGAGTTATAATAGGAAGGGATTTTCATGAGAAGCAGAGTAGTTTGGTGGGCAGTTAAGTGCCGGAATTAGCAGGAATCAAAACAATTTTATTATTAGAAAATGCCTCTGCTTGATTTCCTACAAAAGCAGGTTGCCTTTACTAGATCAATTCTGCTACCACTTTCTAAAACGATTTACAGAATATTTCCACAGCAACACAAAACACTGCGACTTGGGATAGTACCTTACAGATCACAGAGACAGAGCTTTTCAAGATAGAACAATCCAAGTTAAGAAAAAAAAAATGAACACAACTGGACATCAAGATCTTCAATACATAAGGCAGCATGTTGCAGGGCCTTCCTAATCACTGGGAGACAATACAGAACAAAAATGATCCCTTGGGACCAGCGCTGTGGCACAGCAGGTAAAGCCACCACCTGCAGTGCCGGCATCCCATATGGGCACCGGCTCAAGTCCCGGCTGCTCCACTTCCAATCCAGCTCTCTGCCATGGCCTGGGAAAGCAGTACAAGATGGCCCAAGTGCTTGGGCCTCTGCACCCATGTGGGAGACCCAAAGAAGTCCTGGCTCTTGGCTTCAGATAGGCGTAGCTCTGGCTATTGAGGCAACTGGGGAGTGAAGACCTCTCGCTCTGCCTCTTCTTCTCTCTAACTCTTACTTTCAAATAAATAAATAAAGCTTTAAAAAATGATCTCTTTATTAACGACAGCAAAAATACCCCAAATATGTAAGTAAGATATGCCTAAGGCTTTGACAGGTCCACCAAACTGTCTGATATAAAAACAAACAAAAAAACAAAAACAGATTACAGTTCAGAGATATATCATAATCTGATTTTTCTTGATTGGGCCAACCTAATTAATTTTAATTTAACAAGTATGTGAATTTTCTTTTCTTTTTTTTAAAGAATTATGTTTTATTTAAGGTAATTCATCCTATGTGATTTTCAACCCATGGAAGATTTCTATGGGAAAGATGCCATTGAAGGAACCATTGCATGGTGTCGTCATCATTCACAGCATTATTAACAATAGATTTTATATATTTGTAAAAGATTTATGTATTTATTTGAAAGGCAGAGTTACAGAGAACCAGAGGCAGAGAGAGAGGTCTTCCATCTGCTGGTTCACTCCCCAATTAGTAGCAACAGCTGGAGCTGGACCCATCCAAAGCCAGGAGCCAGGAGCTTCTTGACCAGGTTTCCCATGTGGGTGAAGGGGCCCAAGTGGTTGGGTCATTTTCCACTGCTTTCGCAGGCCATAGCAGAGAGCTGGATTGGAAATGACAGCCAGGACTAGAACGGGCGCCCATACAGGATGTCAGCACTGTAGGCGGCAGCTTTACCTGCTATGCCACAGTGCCAGCTCCAGGATTTTACATTTTCAAGAGTTCAATAAAGTTCTTTCAAATGTATCTTTTCCATTTTATGTTTTCTCTATATGCAGGTATATCATATCATATATGTCATTTTGTAGGTATAAAAACTGCAGAAAAGGTATATACATTTTTCATACTGACTTGACCAAAGAAGCATAGTTAGTAAGTAATCTGAATAAACACAGTTTAAAATGGAAAGATAATTTTTATTGTTATAAAATATTTTATTATGCTTTAGAGTTCTGTGCTGTCATTTAGCTCTACTAGAAGAAAATATATCAATGTAGATGCAACATGAGCTTGTGCACCAGACGTACATGGGTTCCAATTCCCACTTCTCTGCTCATTTCCCGTGCATCTTTAGTAAACTACTCAACCTGTCTGATCTTAAGCTTGTTCCTCCGCCAACTTAATAATGTCTCTCATTTCCCTCCCTCATAGGAGTACTATGAAGGTTAAATGGGATACATATGACAACAGCCCAGCACAATGTTTAGAGCATCCTATGTATTGTGTGTATGTAATTCTGTTGCTTTTCCTCCTAATGTTCTAACATTTTATTATGAGTATTTAAAATATAACCCCATAAAACCTTGGGACTAAACAATATGGTCTCTGCTCATCAATAAAATAAAAATTTCATAATAGAGAACATAACAAAATATGATAGGTTACAAAAAGACATGGGGCACCAATAACTTTCATAAAGGATGTCAGATTAGAAAAAAATGGCCTAAGTTACTCACTTTTTGCAATCAATAGTACTTCTGACTAGTTAGTGATCATTTAACCTCTTATGCATCATTTTTTAAATGACTGATTTATCTACTTGAAAGTCAGAGTTATAAAGAGGCAGAGAGAGAGAGATAGAGAAAAGGTCTTCCATCCGTTGTTTCACTCTCCAAATGGTGGCAATGGCCAGAGCTGGGGCTATCTGAAGCCAGAAGCCAGGAGCTTCCTCCAGGCCTCTCACATGGCTGCAGGGGCCCAAGGACTTGGGCAATCTTGTACTACTTTCCCAGTCCATAGCACAAAGCTGGATCAGAAGTGGAGCAGCTGGGACTCAATCCAGTGCCCATACAGGATGCCAGCACTGGACGTGGCAGCTTTACCCACTATGCCATAGCACTGCCCCCTGATAATCTTTCGATGTAAATGATTATACTTAGATTTCATTAATATGTTGGACTATTTGGAAATTTTGTCTGCTTATTCTCCAGGATTTTTACTATTAATTCTTTTGTAAATCTGAGTTAACAGAAACACAATATTAAAGAAAGCTCTGATAGTTGTCAAAAATATAAGAGATTTTGCTCTTAAATTAAAAATGGAGGGCCAGCATTGTGGCATAGTAGCATATGGATGCCAGTTCATGTCCCGGCTGTTCCAGCTCTCTGCTGTGGCCCAGGAAAGCAGTGGAAGATGGCCGAAGTGCTTGGGCCCCTGCACCCACATGGGAGACCCGGAAGAAGCTCCTGGCTCCTGGCAGCTTTAGCTAGTGCGGCCATTTGGGGAGTGAACCAGTGGATGGAAGACCTTTCTGTCTCTCCCTCTCTCAGTCTGTAGCTCTGCTTCTCAAATAAATAAATAAAATCTTTGAAAAAATTAAAAATGGAGTCAAGCTACTCTTACATCTCAAGCATTTTAGTTTAGGTTTCCTCCTTCTTCCTCTAAAACATCTTCTGTGTATACAACACAATTAAAGAAAACCACAACAGTTGTTCTTTGCCAGTGGGAATGTTTTGACAACTATTACTTCAAAAGGGCTCCCTTACCATCGCCCCCTTCACTTTTTTTTTTTTTTTTTTGGCAGAAGACTCTTTTATTAAACCCACCGTACCTCTCAATCATTATTTTTTCCATTCTGAAAATACAGTGCTAAGGAAAAAGAGTTCTGGGGAAAGCATTATTTCTCATCGACAAATGGTCTGGAATCTAGCAATAGGTTGGGAAATTGAGTATCTGTTCCTTGAGTCAACTCACTGGAGCAAAAGCAAAAAAAAAAAAATACAAAACACTCAAGGTTTGGCAAAATCCTTTCCCTCTGGACATATTCCATTGGCCTGTGGCAAAACGGCTGTACCTCTATTAACAGTTCCAATGGCTATGCTTGGGTCTGTCTGCTTCAGACATTTCCTTTTTAAATTCAGTAGTTCTTTAGCTTTTAAGAGCTCCTCGAAGGTTCAGTTTCAAAACCCTCTTTCCGTCACAAGAGCTCTTTCTGCTTGTTCCTTTCTACAGCTTCCTGTTTTGCTTGTTTATTAAATGCCCCTTTCCAAGTAACCATTGACTGCTGGAACTTTTACAGGATTCAAAATGATTCATTTGATCTTCAGATGCTTGGAAGGAGTCAGTGTTGGTCCTATCCTCTTTCTACCACTTGAAAGACTGTCAACCTAATTAACGCATTCTCATTCATGCACTACTAGAGCTTTCTGTGGGAATGTTTCCACCAAATTAAGAGAAATTTAGAATTTATCCATTTTTCTCAACACTTTATACTTTCAAAGGTTAGGCAACATATTTGCCAGAAATGATCTTATGACTAATTTGGTTTCCATTCCTCTTCTGTTTCTTAATGATGCTAACCACCAAAAATGTAGAATTATAAATCTCTTTAATTACTTATATATATAAGTAATTGTTAATCATAAAATACTTAGATAATTCTATAATGTATTCTTTTTTTTTTTTTTTTTGACAGGCAGAGTGGACAGTGAGAGAGAGAGACAGAGAGAAAGGTCTTCCTTTGCCGTTGGTTCACCCTCCAATGGCTGCCGCGGCCAGCGCGCTGTGGCTGGCGCACTGCACTGATCTGAAGCCAGGAGCCAGGTGCTTCTCCTGGTCTCCCAAGGGGTGCAGGGCCCAAGGACATGGGCCATCCTCCACTGCACTCCCTGGCCACAGCAGACAGCTGGCCTGGAAGAGGGGCAACCGGGACAGAATCCGGTGCCCCGACTGGGACTAGAACCCGCAAGGCGGAGGATTAGCCTATTGAGCCGCGGCGCCAGCTTATAATGTACTTTCAATACAGAAATACATCTTTTTGTTCTAACTAAACTTGGACTTAAAATTTTCTATTCCTGTAACTTAGTTCTTTATATACACACACTACTATTCAAATACGAATAGAACTTAGGGTTTGAGAATAAAATAATTTTAATAACATTCAGTAATACATCTTTGTTTCTAGACTAGGTCTTTAGCGGGAAATATATTAACTGGGTGATAGTGAATAAACTTCCATGATATCATTCAATATCATCACAGCACCTTAAACCCACACTTTTTTTTTTTCCAATTCAGAGATACACACGCACACATACACACAGAGAGAGAGAGAGAGGGAGGGAGAGAGAGAGAGAGAGAGAGAGAGAGATAAAGCTCCTGTCTACTGGTTCAGTGTCCAAATGCCTGCAACAACCAGGAAGGGGCCAGGTTGAACCTGAGAGTTGGGGATTCAGTCTGGGTCTCCCACATGGCTTGAACCCAACAACTTCAGCCAACATCTGCTGCTTCCAAAGGTCTGCTTTGGCAGGAAGCTGGAATTGGAAGCCAGAGTCAGGAACTGACTCCAGGCACTCAGATTAAACTCATATTATTTTCAATCTAGATCTTAGGGTCCTTGTATGTTAAGATATACCCTATGAACATGACATATTTTGATCAATCACTATATTATGTTACAAATTGGAAGAATAAATTTCATAGTATGTAGTATGATGTAAGTTCACTTTAGTCAGTGAACTTGAGTGCCAAAATTATAATTATATATACACACACAGCAATGATGTACTGCTAATGAAGAATTTCCAGTAAAAAATGTTTAAACATTTTTAATTTGCTGACTTCAATTTTGAAGTTATTTGTAATTGACCTTCATTCTAACCAACACAGCACTTGTTTCAAACTTGTGGTACTAGTGAAAGTTCCTGGAGATGTCTAAATGGATCATTGAACAGTGAGGCGAAAGAATTGGGATAAGAGTCGGTGAGAGTGTTTCATAGTGAAAGAAGTGGCCTATAAAAAGAAGGGCAGAGCCTAGGCTGTGTAGTAGTAAAGTATGTTTGAAAAATAGTAATTGCTGGTATAAATGGGTAGCTAGGTTTAAGAGATGACACTGTGGATAAATATATATAGGGCCAGATGTGGCAAGACTAGTAACCACACTAAGGAGTTTGAACTGTATATTTTAGGAATTGTGAAGTCCCCCAAAATGTTTTATTCTGTCTTGTACACAGGGGACTTACATAACCAGATTAGCCTAACAGAAAGATTATTTTTCCTGATACTATCCAGAAATCCACTCCAAGGACACTGATGTTGTTGCACAGTAAAAAATTGGTGCCAGCCCACAACATCAGAGCATGAGTTTAAACAAACACTTCTGCACTAAAACATATGGACTTGATATTAGAAATCTCAGCATTATCTTTTAATTTGTCATTTATATATGCATGAGTTCTAAGATGATATTCTTTTATATGGTAGTTTTATAGAATGAAATGGTATTAATTGCCAATTTGTTCACTTTTTAAACTGATTTTTTTAATTTGAGAGGCAGAGGGACACAGAAAGAAAAACAGCAAGAGCAAGTGGGAGAGGGTGAGAGGGAGACAGAAGGAGAAAGAGAGAGAGAAAGGGAGAGAGAGGGAGAGAGAGAGAGAAAGAGAGAGCAAGCTCCCATCTGCTAGTTAATTTCCTTAAATGCCTAGAACGTCAGGGACTGGGCCAGGCTAATCCTGGAAGCTAAAAACCCAGTCCAGGTCTCCCATGTGGGAAGCAGGAACCCAATTACTTGAGCTGTTACCTGCTGCCTCCCAGCATCTGCCTTAGCAGGCAGCTGGAGAGATGAGTGGTGGCTGGTATTGAACCCAGGCATTCTGATATGACATCTGAACAGTTAGGTTAAAGGCTTGTACCATCAATCACAAATTTATATAAGGGCCGGCGCCGCGGCTCAATAGGTGAATCCTCCGCCTGTGGCACCAGCACACTGGGTTCTAGTCCTGGTTGGGGTGCCGGATTCTGTCCTGGTTGCTACTCTTCCTGTCCAGCTTTCCGCTGTGGCCCGGGAGGGCAGTGGAAGATGGCCCAAGTGCTTGGGCCCTGCACCTGCATGGGAGACCAGGAGAAGCACCTGGCTCCTGGCTTCGGATCAGCGCGATGTGCCGACTGCAGCACGCCAGCCGCAGCAGCCATTGAGGGATGATCCAACGGTAAAAGGAAGACCTTTCTCCCTGTCTCTCTCACTGTCCACTCTGCCTGTCAAAAAAAAAAAAATTTATATAAGGATTTATAATTGCTCAACTCTACACATAGTCATTCAATGATTTAGAGCAGGACAATGTAATGTTCTACTGTTCCTTAGTCTATATGGAAAGACCTTGCTTTAAAAATAAAAAAAAAAAAAAATTCAGGCACCAGCGTCAAAACAAAGCAAATCAAACCATTGTTTGCAATGCCAGCATTCCATATGGACACTAGTTCAAGTTCCTGTGGCTCCACTTCTAATCCAGTTCTCTGCTTATACGCCTGAGAAAGTAGCAGAAGGTGGCCCAATTGCTTCGGCCCCTGCACTCATGTGGGAGACCTGAATGCATTTCCAGGCTCCTGGATTTGGCCTGGCCCAGCCCTGATTATTGCAGCCATTTAGGGAGTGAACCAGCAGACGGAAGATCGATCTCTACCTCTCTCTCTCTCTCTCTCCTTGTAACTCTGCCTTTCAAATAAATAAACCATCCTTTAATCAGGCAGTTAATATCTACACTGTGTTTCTTTTCTAAGAGTTTCTAACGGAACAATCTCTAGTGGAGGAGTGTTCAAAGAGTGGTAGTATCAAGACTTCTGGAATATAAAAGAGAAAAAGGAAATTGTATTCATTATAGTTATTATTTTTATTTTCAGAAGGGACTATTTCAGAGGTTAAGCAATTTTATACAAAAGCAAGCAACATTTTCCCATCTTTGGATTTTTGATCCTTTTTATAACCTCAGGTATTTCTCAAAGAAACTAAAAAGCTATAGGTGATGAGAAATAACATAGGAAATTGGCTTTCAGAGCAAAAGGAATTTCCCCCCCATAGGCAAAATGATGCCTTGTTATTTTTTACCCTTTCAATGGAAAACATTACCATGTTTCATTGATCCAAAAATGCCATCAACTGCAAAACTTACCTGGATTTCAGAATTGTTAAATGTGAATAAAAGTGACGGTATTACAAGTGATAAGCAATACTAAAGTTACAGAAAACACAAAGTTACTACATAGATTTCTTACATTCTTGTCAGAATCAAAGCAATAATGAAGTATGCTGTATACATACCAAAGCTTATGAGAACATATGGTTGTAACTTATTAAGTCTTAATTTAAATATTTATATGCATCCACCGTGTGTGTGTGTGTGTGTGTGTGTGTGTGAAAGGTGAAACTCTGAGATGGGTCAAAACTTGGAAAAGGAGAGAGGAAAACAGTAGTGGGCACTGGCTTGCTGGTATACCATACTACAAAATGTAAGTGGATGATCATATTCTGATTTGCATTAATATCAAATGAACAGTTGGATTAACTACTTAACCCCATTAAACGCATTAACAAGATTTGTTGCTATGATTCTCTGTCACATGTAGTGACAGAACAGCAGTAAATAAAGATGCTTTCATTATGTAGAAACTAAAACTTGTCCATTTCCCTACAGGAGTTCTGTGAGAGTTAAGCAACCTTAGAAAAAATATAATAAGGGAATTTGATATACAAAAATAATCTATTTCATAAGCTATTATAGGGTTTCAACTCCACACAAAGAAAAACACCATCATTCTTTTTCCTGACTTGTAATTGGGTTCAAAACATCCAAAAATCAATGCTATAATGTACATACTTCAAGTGTTCTGCCGAGCTAAAGCCAACATCACTGAAATAATGATGGATAAAAATAAAGTACAAGATTTTTAAATTAAATTGTAATAATAACCAAAGCAGAGAGATGCAAATGCCATAGCTTCAATGACTTAAAACATACTGTTTTAAAAAACCCTGGTTTTAAAAATGGGTTTCATAATTCAGCACTCATGTTACAAGCAACTGTCCCAGGTTGGAGTGAGATGCAGGAAAATTTGGACCTCAAAATGTAATACATATGGTCTTGATTGCCTTTCGCAGTTACGTTAAGAGTTCAGTGTAAAGAAAAGCGTTCCAAACGCCAGCTTGCAAACTCGGTTTTTATGTGAAACTCTAATAAAACAGCAGCAGATGTTTCTATGTTATTAATTTGTTTGGGACATTTTTGGCTGGTTCATTCTAAATCAACTGTTATCTGTTGTCCAACAACTGCACCATTCATTCCTGTTTTACACAGGGAAAAAAGAGAGAAGGGAAGCTTTTCCTTTGGACTAGATATTGTATCAATTTTCTGGATAAATAGCAAAATGAATGACAGTAATTGTGCATTTTTTTCCATGAATTCCCTTTGAAATTGATAAAAGATGCTTTACACTACTGGGGAAGAAATCCTCTGGCCAAAGAATTGCTAAAGCAAAAATAAAGTACTCTATTATTGGTAGGTAAAGATGCATTGAGTAAAACAACACCATTTTTATTCTAGAGCCTTGACACATTTGACTTCCAAACCTGGACTATATTGATGTAGAATATTGAACAGATTTATCCTGATGCTGATTTACATGAGAAAAAGTCTATCACCTTGTAAAAATTTCACAATATCAGTTAATCCCTTGCATTTCTCCTGTCTCACACTTGCAATCCATTTTTCTTGCTTCAAAGATCTTAGGTGATCTAGCTAGATACAAATATACCTCTTCTTGTATTAAAACAGTGAATGTGATTTACCATCAGAAAGCAAACAAATAAGATTTAAAACAATAAAATAAAGCAGTTCTTAACAAAGTTTTTTTCCTACTTTCAATCAGCCTTCCCCAGAAGAAGGCAAAACTGGCAGAAAACAAAAGAGCCAGCTGATTCCAGTGCAGCCAAATGTGCTCACTCCTCAACAGTTTTCTTCAGAAACTGGGCAGTTTGCTGTATATGAAATTAGCCTCTCTGGCTGGTAATAGAAAGAATTCATTTTTAAGGATCTTTCTCAGTCCATACAGCTTATTAATATCTTTCAAGATTACACAGAAATCCTTAATGGGATTCAAATGGAAGCCCTAAAGCCTATTACTCTATGAAATTACTCATGCTGCTGGCTAACGTGCCAAAATGATTTGGATTTCAGTTTTATTTCTAAAACAAATGTAATAAAGTATCATTAACCAATTCAAGTAAAGTTGGTTCAAGTTCAAAAAGTCTGCACATTCTAGTATAATTAGAGACAAGAAAGTTTTAAAGCCCTAATGGAATTTTCTATAATTCTCTCTTTAATTGGAAAACGTTTACTGCTTGGACGTATTTCCATGATCTAAGAGTCAAGTAACAAAGCAGAGTACCTTATAGGACTCTTTCTCTATATGTGTGTCTACTCTGAACTTTTGACTTTGCAGCTGCTCTTCCAGACTTCTGGAAATGGCTAAATCCTACAATACTTCTCAACTGCCCTCAGAACAGAATCCGTATTCTGGTTTGACGAGCATTTCTATGATCTGGCTTCTCTCCCGATCACCTCTCCACTCCAGGTCTTGACCTGCTTTGAAATTCTATATTCCAGGCAGACTGAACTAATTTCAGTTTCCTAGATTAGTTACTGTCCCTCTAGCCACCGACTGCATACTAGTCTGTTACTTCCTATATCCCAAACTTTCAACTCTTATTTGTTTTACCAATCTCAAATAAGATCTTTGGCTACCTGTAAATTATCTCTAATTCCTTTCTTCCCACAGCATCGACCTCCTCTTCATTGTCTCCCCAACACAAGGTGCAGGAAATCTCATTTTCACATGATCACATAGAACACGGTCCTCAGCTCTGCTACAGTGTAATGCATCTCACTCAAGCTCCTTCACAGCAGGAACTAGTTAATATTAACATGAAATCTTTCCCAGCAAGGTGCCTGCATTTCAGGAATCCTCTGATAAATGCACTTAGAATTGAACCATCTTAATATCTCTACGACACTGACACAGATTGTCTTAGAGGCCATGCATTTCAATCAAGAATGGGTTTTCTAACTTCACTTGTCCAAACTAAGTATCTGCACTGAACCTTCCTACCAAACCACATTTCTCTCACTCTTCCTGAACTCAAAACTCTCCTACCACAGAGTAAAAGCCACTTTGTGGCCTGGAACTCTGTCTGCATCATTAGTTTATCCCACTACCTGTCTCACTTCTTTTAGTAGAAGTCCACATAACACAGCCCCAAGCCACACTGGAGTCCTAGACGTTCCCTAAATACCTCAGTCCTGCATCTTCGTCAGGGCTTTTGTAGTTACCATTGCCTCTGCCTAAACAGTGGCCACAAGCTTCCCTCATTCAAATCCTGCAGATTTTTACTCAGATGTCACCTAGTCAATGAGGCTCATTCAGATCCCCTTATTAAAATCCAATGAATCTTCTAGTATGGGCATTTCCTACCATTCTTCCTGTTTCATTTTTCTCCTTTATCGTCTAACAAGTCACATATTTTACTTATTTATATGATTTATTGTATGTCCCTCCCCTGTACCATAAATTCTATGAAAGCACAGATTTGAATCTGTTTTGGTCTTTGGATTTTTATAATGCCTTCACCTAAAATAGTGTTCACTATAAAAGAAGATACTAGATTAATATTTACTTGGATAGTATGTGGCAAATATAGTCAAGTTACATTTTTATTTCCAAGCATGGAATCTATGCTAAAATGTACTGAGTTTCAACCTTAACCATTATTTAAATGCATTATTGCAACTATTCAAATGATAGACCTTAAAATTGACAAGAATAAAGTATTTTTTAAAGATTTATTTGTTTATTTCAGAGAGTTACACAGAGAGAGGTCTTCCATTCGATGGTTCACTCCCCAATCGGCCGCAACAGCTGGAGCTGCACCGATCTGAAACCAGGAGCCAGGAGCTTCTTCCGGGTCTTCCACGCAGGTACAGGGGCCCAAGGACTTGGGCCATCTTCTACTGCTTTCCCAGGCCATAGCAGAGAGCTGGATCGGAAGTGGAGCAGCCAGGTCTCAAAACGGTGCCCATATGGGATGCTGGCGCTTCAGGCCAGGGCGTTAACCCACTGGGCCACAGTGCCAGCCCCAAGAATAAAGTATTAACAGCTTACATCTGAACTTCTCTTAGCTTTGCTATTGTTATCGTTGTTGAGACAAAGAGACAAACACAGAGTGTTCTCATCTGCTGGTCTACTCCCCAAACCCTTGCAATGGCCAAATCCAGAAGGGTACTCAATCCAGATTTCCCACAAGTGGCAGGAAAGCAATTACTTGAGCCAACACCTGCTGCCTCCCAGAGTCGACACTGGCAGGAAGCTGGAGTCAGGAGCCAAAGACTAGCATCAAACCAAGATTTGATGGAATGTAACTGGTGTCTTACGTACCAGACCAAACACCTGCCCCAACTTCTGAAAATGTCTTCTAACTTATTTATGTAGGTTTATGGAAATTAGCAGAAGAGTTTAAGTATAACATTTCCTTTCTATCTTAGGAAAATATGAACTGTAAACTATTTCAGATGTAAATATTTTAAGTGATTCTTTAACAAAACCAAACTATATAAACAGATGTTTTCTCAATTATGTTTTATGATCTAATCTTTGGCAAAGCTAAACCACAGTTTTACAAATATTCAAGTAACAATGAAGAAAATGTTTGTACACTAAAAAATACACATTAAAAAGTTTTAATGAATCTTGATGTGAATGGAAGGGGAGAGGGAGTGGGAAAGGGGAGGGTTGTGGGTGGGAGGGACGTTATGGGGGGGAAGCCATTGTAATCCATAAGCTGTACTTTGGAAATTTATATTCATTAAATAAAGGTTAAAAATTAAAAAAATTAAACACACAGATATATCACTTTGATAACAAAATGAATACAGAAAATCATTGGAGTTATAAAATTTTAAATTCACATTGTGCCTGACTGAAAGCTCATGTTTGTGAAATGCCTGTGATGCGGAAAGTAGCTTTTTGATTCTGGTGGTTTTTTTTTTTTTTTTTTAAGACAACATGATTTTTATTTCTGGTGGATTTAAGAAGGAAAAGTACACAAGTGAATACAGATGAATCTTTAGTTATCCAGAACAAAAATGAATATATATTGTCCTCATTTAAAATTAGTTTGTTTTTATACTTGAACATTAATGTTCTTAATTCCAATTAATCAAAAAATCAAAGAGAATTCTCAGAATCCTTCTATTAAATCGAAACACATTTTTATCAAACAAGTAGGACACAAAGTTATATTATTATGCTATGTACCCTTCTGCCTTTATTCTTAAGATTATAGAAATAATGGGTCAGAAGTCTCAACACAGATAATCTGACTTTAGAGTCCATTGGTAATCATTGCCCAACTCACTAATCACATGGGTGTTGTTCTAGTACACAATCCACAGTAGAAATATTCATTCATTCCCTTATGCAACTAAATGTTCTCACTTCTCCCAAATCTTAGGCTCATTAGCTCACCCAGCTCTTCACTGAAGTATATGACAATTTTGTTCTTGGTAAACTGAAAGTGTGGGTATTTGAAATAAAAAATAAAATTTAAAATAGGGTACAGGGTGCTTTCGTTATAGCTCTTCTACTACTGAGGAAATTTATTTGCTATTTATCAGCTGGAGGAAAAGGTAGTACCAATGATCTTTTCTGCCTTTGAATTTGAAGACAGAAATATTCTAAATCAACATTGCCCACTAGTAACATAATGTGAGTTACATGCATAATTTTAATTTTTTTCTAGTTGTCACATAAGTATCAATAGTGTTGTTATTTCAACATACAGTCAATATAAAAATTGGATGGATAGCTTGTAGTTTTTTGAATCTAAGACTTTGAAACTTGTTGTATTGTACAGCACATGCCAGTCCACACTAGCCACAATTCCAGCGTCCAAGACATACATCCATCTAGTGGCTACCTTATTGAGAGTATGGTTCTAGAAAATAAAAAGGGAAAAATAATTCTTACCTCATTTTATTCTAACAAATTACCTTTGAAACGAAAATGGACAAAGCCAGCAAGGGAAAAGGAAACTGCAGAGATAGCTGTTTGGCGCAGTGATTACGATGCTGCTTGGCTTTCCACACCCCACATTCGCGTGTCTGAGATCAAGTCCTGTATCTACTTCTGATTCCAGCCTCTGCCATTAGGTACTCTGGGAAGCAGTAGGTGATGACTCCAGTTCTAGGGTCCCTGTCACCACGTGAGAGATCTGCACTGAGTTTAGTCTCCAGGCTTCAGCCTGGTCCAGGCCCACCTGTTGCAGGCATTTGCTTTTCTCTCTCTCTCCTCTCTCTCTTCCTCCCTTCCTCCCTCCCTTTCAAATAAACAAGAATAAATATAATATTTTAAAAAGAAAAAAGGATACATTGCAGGCCAATACACTAATGAACAACAACAAAATCCTTAGCAAATGTTGGGCAAACTGCATTCAGCGAGTGTATATATAAAAACATAAGGCAGCATATCAAATTGTCATATTTCCAAAATTCAAGGCTACTTTAACATTGGAAATGTATATGTAAATTCACTACATCAATAAATTAGAAGACAAAAATAGATGACCTATCCAATATGGTTCAGGAAGTCATTCCATAAAATTCAAAACTCATTCATGAAAAGGAAAAAAAAATTAAGAAGGCATATAAGAAAAAATTATAGTAATACAGAAATATTGAAGCAGTACCTTTGAATCAGGAATAATACAGGTGAGCTTAGGATCATACTGTTCTAAGTAGGCCTAAAACATAAAGCTAGTGCAAGTCATGACCAAGAATTTCAATTGCATATTTCCTTCAGTCACAGTTCCCACCACCATGGTTCCCAACTAGAACATGGTAAATAAAAAAATGGGAATCCATTAAGATTGACACCTTAGTCCTAGACGGACAGGGCTCTCCTCTTTTGGAGTAATTTTTTTTCATATCCTCATATCCTATCCCAGACTCTGGAATAATTCAGTTTTGTAAGGCATTAGCCCCCTGTGGATTAATTAAAACATAGCTCAAAGCTAAATTAAAACTATGCAGGACTGTTCCCATCGAAACCACGTGAAAAGCTAGGCTTTGCAAACAGAACAGCGGACTGAGTAAAAACATGAGGTCCAACTGCTCCATGTGGGTATTTTGTCCTACCTCTAATCCTTCAATCTCATTTAAGTGAGTCAGCAGTGAAGGGAATCGGGCCCTGCTGGTGGTCTATGGAGAGTAGACTGCTTCACTCCTCAAATAGCCACAATGGCTAGAGCTAGGCCAATCCAAAGCCAAGAGAAAGTAGCTACTTCCAGGTCTCCCACATTTTAGGGGTCCAAGCACTTGGGCCATCTTCCACTGCTTTCCCAGGCCATAAGCAGAGAGCTGGATTGGGAAAGGAGCAGCCGAGACACAAACCTGTGCCCATTAGGAAATGCTGGAGCCACAGGTGTATGCTTAGCTTACTAGGCCACAGTACCAGCCTGGACAAGTGCCTTGACTGTTTGGGTTATGGTATTCAGGAAGGGCTTATTCAACTCCATTGGGCTATTTGTCATTTTGCGTATGTATGGCAAACATATACACTCAATATATTAATATATTCTGGATGCTCATCCATTGTCACAAGTGTTATAAACATCTCTGGATTTCTGTCTTGTGTATTTACTCTATGGTATATTTTTGATGAACTGAAGACTCTAATTTTAATGTTAAATTTAATTATCTTTTCCTTATGATTAGTGTTTTCTTATCTTTAATTAATCCAAAATCATAAAGTTTTATTTCTTTATTACCTTTTTTTTTTTTGACAGGCAGAGTGGACAGTAAGAGAGACAGAGAGAAAGGTCTTCCTTTGCCGTTGGTTCACCCTCCAATGGCCACCGCGGCCAGTGCGCTGGGGCCGGCGCATGGCGCTGATCTGAAGCCAGGAGCCAGGTACTTCTCCTGGTCTCCCATGGGGTGCAGGGCCCAAGCACTTGGACCATCCTCCACTGCACTCCCTGGCCACAGCAGAGAGCTGGCCTGGAAGAGGGGCAACCGGGACAGAATCCGGCGCCCCGACTGGGACTAGAACCTGGTGTGCCGGCGCCGCAAGGCGGAGGATTAGCCTAGTGAGCCACGGTGCCGGCCTTTATTACCTTGTAATGTATTATAATTTTTCTTTTCACATTTTGGATTTTAATCTCTCTGGAAATAATTTTTTTATAAAATATGGAATAAGCGCTCACCGTTTTTTTTTCTTTTCCCCATACAGATAACTTGTTATATTATTTTTCAATATTGAGATCATATTTTTCCTTAATCTGTAGAATCAGTTTTGTCAAAAGTCAAGTTTCATATGATTGTGGGCAGGCTCTCATTTCTCTTTTTCAATTTTTTTGAGATTTATATTTTATTTATTTGAAAGGCAGAGTTACAGAGAGAAAGGGGATGAAAGAGAAAGAGATCTTCCATCCACTGGTTCACTCCCCAAATGACCCCACAGCCAGGACTGGGCTATTCCAAAGACAGGAGCCAGGAGCTTCATCTGAATCTGTCTGGGCTCTCATTTCTATCAAATGTTGTGTTTGCGTGTTGTGATTCCAATATCAATTGTCTTCATTACTACAGTCTCATTCAGTATTTTTATTTTTGATAAGACAGCCTTCTGCCTAATTCTTATTATTAGAGCTATCTTGTTTTTTTGTTTGTTTGTTTTTTCTTGCCCTTACATAGAAATTTTAGGTGAATTTTTCAACCTCCACCCCATACTCACACACAAATTTTTTGAGATGCTTATTAGAATTGAAAGTAAAGTAATAAAGCAAAATCCTTAACCTAAATTAATGGTGGGAAAATGTCTCCTAGTTTAGATTCATCATTAGTTTTTAAAAATATATTTGTTGGCCGGCGCCACGGCTCACTAGCCTAATCCTCCGCCTTGCGGCGCCGGCACACCAGGTTCTAGTCCCAGTCGGGGCGCCAGATTCTGTCCCGGTTGCCCCTCTTCCAGGCCAGCTCTCTGCTGTGACCAGGGAGTGCAGTGGAGGATGGCCCAAGTGCTTGGGCCCTGCACCCCATGGGAGACCAGGAGAAGCACCTGGCTCCTGCCATCGGATCAGTGCGGTGCGCTGGCCGCGGCGGTCATTGGAGGGTGAACCAATGGCAAAAGGAAGACCTTTCTCTCTGTCTCTCTCTCTCTCTCTCTCACTGTCCACTCTGCTTGTCAATAAATAAATAAATAAATATATTTGTTTATTTATATATTTATTTAAAGTCAGAGAGAGAGAGAGAGAAAGATGGAGACAGACAGACCTCACATCTACTGGTCCATTCCCCAAATGCTCACAATAGCCAGATCTGAGCCAGGCTGAAGCCAGAAGCCAGGAACTCAATCTGAATTTTCCCACAAGGGCGGCAGAGACCCAAGTACTTAAGCCATCACCTGCTGCCTCCAAGGGTGCACGTTAGCAGGAAGCTGGAATGGGGGCAGAGCTGGGTCCTCAGTCCAGGTACTCTGATATAAATGGCAACTTGAGCACTACACCAAACACCCTTCCCCATCATAACGTTTTATTGCCCAATGGAATGCGACCTTTAACAACATTCTGACTCAGTCCATTCTTCCATTTCTATAAACAGATCTTTATGATGAACCCAGTTTGCTGGAACAGAATTGAAAGAGCATAATCTACTAAAAACATTAACGGGATCTGATTTAAAAGCTAGTGATGTCATATTTTGTCCAAAGTCAGATATCTCCCTATTTCGTATCAGGTTGAGTTTATACATATATTATTTTAGTGTATGTATTACCTGACAAAGTAGGTGCAAATTTCATTACGACAGAAAACAACTAACTCCAATAAAACTCTTGGTACTTACATTCTGCACTGCTGCATTTAATGCTTTTAAATTGTTCTGAGTATCTCTATAGGATAATATATATAATATAATATAGGAGTAAATTATATATTTTATGTTTCATCATCTATGCTTACAAATAATCCCATCAGCTGAATACTACTCTATCTGTTTTATAGCCCCAGAAACTGACTTAGAGATGTTAAGTAACTTGTCCAAGAACAAACAGGAAACAGCAGGACTTGGATTCAAGCCCAAGTTTTTGAACTTTAAAAGAGATTGAAAATGTTTGTTAAATGTATTTTAAAAAGGTAATAAAATTCAAATTTGGAAGAGATCAATGTGGCCATAGTGTAAGTAACTAAAGATGTATGATATTAATTGAGATTTTATTTACTTAAATCATTCACTGTTGATAGGTCGAGTCTACACCAGAATTTGTGTTCCACACTCTGGAATTATTCCATTCAGCTGTGGCTAGATCTATGCATTGCTTCTCTTGCCAAGAGGTTCAGTTAGTCCAAGGAGCTCCATATACTGGTCTGTAACTATATTAAAACTGCTACAAATAACTGCTGAACAGACTGACTCATATCATTTAAACCAGAAGTTCAGTGGCAACATGCCACCATAATGTCTTTCTGATTTGGAAACTGTATAGTTTGCTCTAGTATCCTTTCCTTTTGAGAATATGAAATACAAATCTCTCTCTCTCACCACCTCTCTCTCTCTCTCTCACACACACACACACACACACTGCTTTGTGATCTTCCTTAACTTAAAGTATGATTCTAATTATAGTTAAACTTCATATACCTAGTCCACTCAGAATCTCCTTCAAACAAATGCATGCTAGTCAGCTAAAGTTCCTTTTCTTTACAAATTATGTAAATGAAGTATAACCTCATAATATGAAAATGTCAATTAATATAGTTAAAATTTCAAATTATATAAATAGCTGTTTATATGTGCATTTTATGGTGCTGATGGATTGTCCTATGATAGCCCATCTATAAAATTTCTTTCACCTATTTTTAATCCATTGCTTTTCTCCTCTAAATTGCTAGCTTTCCATATGGAATACATTTTAGAGAGAAGCTTACAATTGGGTTCCAATTGCTTATAAACTAAATGTCCACAGACTGATAATAATAATACCTCCCTCCACCTCCCATCACAGTACACAATGAGTATTTTGATTTGGACCAAAGAGACAAGGCTGCAGGATAATTTAATTCAAGTAGATTCCACATAACTCAATGCCTTTCCACAAACTCTTAAAGACATCTGTGGCTAATCCCACAATCCAGGAATCCAGGCCCCTGTTCGCTGCTGCAGAAGCAGATTCTGAGACAAGGCTGTGAGTGCCATCACCTGTTAGGGGAGTGGGACTTCAGAGAAAGAAAAGATGCAACCTAGGAGGTGCTCGTGAGCACAAAGATCATCACTGCTGGCAAGCAGTCAGTGTAGGTTGGGACCTTCAGGACGGAGTACGGAAGACTCTTCAGAGCTGTCCTGCCTGAGAGGAGAGGAAGCTGATGTAGAATCATTCATCAAACTGTGGGGGAAGAATCCACAAAAATGTCTAACATTGGGTGAGGGCTAATTCTGGAAATGCTAATTTCCAGCAATGTCACTGGATCACCTACACGCAGTCCAAGCTTGGGGTTCCAGAAACACTGACAGGGATGTATAGAAGGAACCCCCTGGCATATGCACAAGGAGAGGTGAGTAGTTCACCAACAGATTAACTACAGCGTTCTTACACTGCATGAAGGGAAGAAGCTAGAGATGGTGTTTCTGCATTCCTCGTTCTGTTTGCGTCAGTAGTCCTGAATAAATCAGATATTCCCTAATGATCCTCTGCACACAGAGGCTATATAAGATTCTCTAGTAAAGACAAAAGATGGGGAAGACATGAAGACACAGCGCTTGGCCCAACAGAGTAGGGAGAGAGTTTTATGATTATATAATCTGGTGGAAGAGTTCTACATAGTCTCTACACCAAACAATGCTTGTTTTTAGACACTGCAAAAGACTATGTGCATACTACGTATTGCACGTTCCACAGTTCATGTCACAATAGATGTTTCCTGAAGAACCAATGTTTCTAAGACTTCAGAATTGTTTCTGGGGTAGGAGATTTGCCTCCTGGTTAAGACGCTTCTTGGGAGGCTTTACCAGCTATGCCACAACGCTGGCCCCAATAAATTAACTTCTTAAGAAACTTGTAGGGGTCGGCATTGTAGCACATCAGCTTAAGCTGCTGCCTGTGATGCTGGCATCCCACACTGGCGGTGGCTCATATTCCTGCTGCTCCATTCCAGATCCAGCTCCCTGCTAATGGCTGGGGACGGCAGAGGATGGCCCAAGTGCTTCAGTCCCTGCCACCCTATCTGGGAGACTCAGATGAAGCGCTTGGCTTTAACCTGTCTCAGCCCTGGTAATTGTGGCCATTGGGGAATGAACCAGCAGATAGAAAATCTCCCTCTCCCTCTCTCTCTCTCTCTCTCTCTCTGTCTCTCTCTCTCTGACTCTGCTTTTCAAATAAATAAATCTTTTTTATTTCTGTCTTCCTGGTTCTTGTCCAATTTAATACCTATTCAAAATTAAAATAGGAAAGGAAGAAAAGGAGGAGAGTTTTGTTCATGCTTTTAAAAACATGCAAATATTTTCCAATGAATAAAAATTAATATTTACAAATTGAGTAGAATATATTTTGTTCATGCACAATGGTACATTTGTTAACTGTGACATATTTATCTGGCCTTTCCCAATCCTAGGAAAAAATTATGTCAATTTTCCTTCAGACTGCCTTCCTATTCTGTCACACAAATTATTTCATGAAACATGAATCCAAATGTTCTGCTCTTTTTCAATTTCCTTTCACCACAAATTCCAGAGTTCTGCACTTCATAGCTTTTCAGTAACAATTCAGTCTTTTTATTCTAATGGCAAAAGCGAAATACTGCTGTTTTTAATCAAGTTACTTTTGACATGTCTTCAATAGTGAAGATTCAGCCTTTTGTGTTAAAAGGAAACTTTTAAAAATAATTATAATAAAAAATTATAAATAATTTTTGCTGATGCATTTTCAGCTCTTGGGATGCTCATTACTACATTTTCTCATTGGTTTCTGCAATGCTTTTGTGTCTTTTTCTTTTAATGTTAGACAACCATGATAAATACAGAAAATGTCATATTTTAAACATTTCTCATCTGGCAAGCAAATATTTATAACATAAATAAGTATCTAAGAATTTAAGATAAAATACTATTTTTTGTTGACAAATCTAAGGCCAAAAAAGGAAAACTAGAAAATGCAAGATAAGCATGTTTATGAAGTAATTCAAAACAGGCTAACCTCACTGTGATATGTCAAATTATAAAGATCATCCATATATAACAGAGTGGCAGAAAGACCGTTGTTCCCTTGAATACCTATCCAGACACTGCAAACCTGCCAAAGGACATGGCCTGTCTGGATTGGTCCTGCTTTCATTTCTGGCCTCAGCTTACAGCACCTTCCTCTGTGGTCTCCTTCTTGCCTCCAGACTTCTCAACATCTACCCAGCACATGCTTGTCTCAAGCTAACCACATGCCTTACCCATCCTCATCCTTACAGATTTTCCCCCTACAACATTTACAGTAGATTCCTGCCAGTTTACTCTCTCTAAAGGTATTCCTTTCTTCTTCATAGGCTTTGTGGTAAGTTACATGCATGTGTATTGGGAGGTATCTCTCTTGTGAGTATCCTATGAGACAGGAATAGCAGTGCACTTCTATCCAGAACTTTGAGCTAGCAATCTACACAGTTGCAATTCACGGGTGTTAATGAGAGACAGATAGGACTTGGTGAATTCTACAGTATACCAGCTTCTCAAAACTATGAACTGGGAATTACTTGTTTTTGCTTCCTTTCTCCTAGATCAACGCCTGGCATACTGTAGGAATATAACAACAACAACAACAACGAATTTGTAGAATTAAACCAATAAGCATGATAAGAAAGTTTCCAAAGTTTCATATTAATTGGAGGCAAGAGCTTACAAGTAGAACAATATACATATATTATAAATGTTCTCAATATTCCACTTTCTTGAAAAGAATCCTTTTTGTTCTTGAAATTTTTACTGTATTTGATAAAATAAATGCAGCATGAAAAATCTAGTTAGAGGGAAGGTGTTGTGGTACAGTAGATAAGGCAACCATTGATTTTTGACTGCTGATTCAAGTCCTCATTCAAGTCCTGATTATTCTACATTTCCAATGCAGTTTCTTGCAAATGTGTATGTGAGGCAGTACATAAAGGCTCAAGTACTTGGGCCCCTGCCCACACACATCGGAGACCTAGATAAAGTTCATGGCTGCTAGATTTGGCCTGGCTTAGCCCCAGCTACTGTGGGCATTTGGGGAGTGAACCACAGGATAACTTTCTCTGTTTCTGTGACACTTATATTTCAAATAAATGGAATATCTCATTCTCTCTTTCTGTATATCTGCCTTTCAAGTAAAATAAATATATATTTTTTTAAAAATCTAGTTGGGGCAAGTCAGCTTGAGCATGTCCCAAATTGCACATCTCTTCCCTCTCTTATTCAAACTCTTATATTTAACAGGGATCACTTTTCAGTTAAGTTTCAACACTTAAGAATAACTGTGTATTAATTACAGAATTCAACCAATAGTATTAAGTAGAACAAACAAACAAAAAAATACTAGGAGAGATAAAGTATTAAGTTGTTCATCAACAGTCAGGGCCACAAACGGTAGAGTTAGAAACATACCAGGGATTCCAATTCAATCCCATCAAGGCAGCTTGTACCAATGCCATCTCACTAGTCCAAGTGATCAATTTCTGATCACAATTGATCATAATGATAGAACTAAGAGCCAAAGGGATCACATAAACAAGGCTAGTGTCTGCTAATACTAGCTGATAGAATAAAAAAGGGAGAGAACGATCCACCATGGGAAGCGAGATACACAGCAGACCCATAGAATGGCAGATGTCCTAAACAGCACTCTGGCCTCAGAATCAGCCCTTAAGGCATGCAGATCCAGCTGAAAAGCCCATGAGAGGAAAGCCAAGACACTCTGGGGGAAAAAAAAAAAAAAAAAAAAAAAACCACCTAAATGAAAGATCTCCGCAAGTGAGATCCCAGTGGAAAGAACGGGTCATCAAAGAAGGAGGTACCTTTCTCTGAAGGGAGGAGAGAACTTCCACTTTGACCATGGCCTTGTCTAAATATGATCAGAGTCGGTGAACTCAGGGGGCTTCCATAGCCTTGGCAGCTCATGACAAGAGCCTAGGGTGATTACTGATGCCATAAACAAGAGTGTCAATGTGTTAAGTCAACAACAGGAGTCACTGTGCACTTACTCCTCATGTAGGATCTTTGTCCTTAGTGTGCTGTACATTGAGATTTAATGCTATAACTAGTACTCAAACAGTATTTTTCACTTTGTGTTTCTATGTGGGAGCAAACTTTTGAAATCTTTACTTAATGTATGCTAAACGGATCTTCTGTATATAAAGAGAATTGAAAATGAATCTTGATGTGAATGGAAGGGGAGAGGGAGTGGGAAAGGGGAGGGTTGCGGGTGGGAGGGACGTTATGGGGGGGAAGCCATTGTAATCCATAAGCTGTACTTTGGAAATTTATATTCATTAAATAAAAGTTATAAAAAAAAGAAAAAGAAAAGCCCATGAGAGTATTTCAGGCATGGAAAGCCAAGACACTCTGGAAAAAAAAAAAAAATCTAAATGAAAGATCCCCACGAGTGAGATCCCAGTGGAAAGAACAGGTCATCAAAGAAGGAGGTACCTTTCTCTGAAGGGAGGAGAGAACTTCCACTCTCACTACAACCTTGCCTAAATATGATCAGAGTCGGTGAACTCAAATGTCTTCCATAGCCTTAGCAACTCATGACAAGAGCCTAGGGTGATTACTGATGCCATAAACAAGAGTGTCAATGTGTTAAGTCAACAACAGGAGTCACTGTGCACTTACTCCTCATGTAGGATCTCTGTCCTTAATGTGCTGTACATTGTGATTTAATGCTATAACTAGTACTCAAACAGTATTTTTCACTTTGTGTTTCTATGTGGGAGCAAACTGTTGAAATCTTTACTTAATATATGCTAAACTGATCTTCTGCATATAAAGAGAATTGAAAATGAATCTTGATGTGAATGGAAGGGGAGAGGGAACGGGAAAGGGGAGGGTTGCGGGTGGGAGGGACGTTATGGGGGGGAAGCCATTGTAATCCATAAGCTGTACTTTGGAAATTTATATTCATTAAATAAAAGTTAAAAAAATCTAGTTGGAATGGATTTGTTTGCAACTTTTGCAATATTCAAAACTGATTAGAAAATTTTGCCTTTCTTGGAACAAAATATAATTGTAATGCTAAATGGCAAATATTGTCTTAAACTATTTGGAACTTCAGTGTTTAATTATGGAAGTTCAGATATAAAAAAAAGTCATGATATAATGAAAGTTTTTAAAAAGTAAGAGTTGGAATCAAGTAAGTCTAGAATAAAACCCTGACTTTTAAACATTGTTTGTTTAATTATATGAGAGACAGAGAGAGGAAGACAGAGAGAACCTCAACTGCTGGTTCACTCCCCAAATGCCCACAACAGCTAGGAGGTCCAAAGCTTAGCGCCAGGGCCTGATTCCTGGATTCCCATGTGGCTGACAGAAGCCGTCACTTTTGCATCATCTGCGGCTGAACTGACTGGAAGCTGGAATTGGGAGCTGGAGCCAGGAATTGAACCCAGGCACTCAATTATGAGATGAGTGGGGTCCTAACCAGTGTCTTTACTGCTAGGCTAACTGCTTGCCCTATGTCCTGATTTGACTGTATGAAAGACAAATTAATTTAGGCCAATTATTTAGATCCTATTAAAAAAAGCATCCTGGCTTACAGGGTAAAGCTGCCACCTGTGATGCCGGCATCTCATATGAGTGCCTGTTCAAGTTCCAGTTGCTCTACTTCCAATTGAGCTCCCTGCTAACATGCTTAGGAAAGAAGCGGAAGATGGCCCAGTTCCTTGAGCCCTGCAGCCACTTGGGAGGCGCTGAAGAAGCTCCTGGCTCCTGGCTCCTGGCTTCAGTCTAACCCAACAGTGGCTATTGCAGTCATTTCGAGAGTGAGACAGTGGATGGATCTTCTCTCTCTCTCTCTCTCTCTCTCTTTTTCTGCTTTTCAAATAAATAAAATAAATCTTTTAAAAAATAATTAAATTATTTGAAAGGCAGAGATACAGAGAGGCAGAGGCAGAGAGAGAGAGAGAGAGAGATCTTCCATTCGCTGGTTCACTCCCCAAATGGACACAATGGCAATATGCACAAATGCCTATAAGAAAGGTTTCCCTTTTGACTCAGAACAATTCAAAGGTGAAAAATTAAGTTTTCTTTTCTTCATAGACAAAAAATCTCACAAAATTTTTCACACAATAAAAGTGTGCCCTAGTTTTGCATGTGAGGAACCGCTAGTTAAATTTATCACACACACAGATTCACACAATAGTCAAGGGAAGACAAGTCACCAATACAACAGCTTATTTCAATTTGACTGTAACAGTTCTTTATTATCTGACCAGATTACAAAAATACCATAGCAGACAGCTTAGTTCATCCTTCTGATAAGTCTACTGATTCTGTCTTCCCTATTGCCAGCACCTCCATCCTCTACAAAATGAGTGGTCGTCTTCTTCATCCCACCTTGGGGAGAAGATAACTTGACGTTGCCACAAGAAGTTACTTGCTTCCTCAAGTGTCACCCAACAGTACAGATCCTGTGAATCAGATCCTCCACGTAGATGATACTATATTTACCAAAAGACCAGGCAATCAGAATGTTATCTGTCAAAACAGTTCACTTCTTATTGATTTGCCATAGCCACACTTGTAAATTAGTTCATTTACTGACTTCAGATTTGGATGCCCCCAAGAGATACAGGGTTCCACAATCCTCAGCATGTACACTGAAGCCTTGTTGAGCTTAACAAAGGTGCCACTGAAGATCTGATAAAGACTAAGAAGCTGCAACATTTTTCCGGACTTTGGGGCTCACACCATTGACACTGACCCTGATGACAAATGCCAATCTGGGCTCTGCAGTTGCTGACTTTTCTTTCCATCCTCACCAACTAGATTTCAGTTCTGTACAACCGCCTGTTTTCTTTGTGATAGTGCTTAGATTTTTCACAGATAAGCTTCCTCCTTGCCTTTCGAAGCATCTTTTGGGCAAACTTTTTTCTGAGGTGCTTGATCCTCAGCTCTGTGGAAATCCTCCACTTTTTCTTAAGGGTTTCTAGCATAGCAGAAACTGTCTTCCTCTCTTGGGCACCCTCCATGGTTCCAGCCGGAAAAGACAAAGCCTCTAATTTGACATTCATCCCCCTTATCTCTGCTTCTACATGTATTGCCTGATATTTTTGTTCCATCATGGAAATAAGACTTTCTTCCTTCACAAGCTATTCCTTTCACCTCACTTTTTTTTTAAATAATTATTTTATTTATTTGAAAGACAGAGTTACAGAGAAAGGCAGAGACACAGAGAGAGGTCTTCCTTCTGCTGGTTCACTCCCCAGATGGCTGCAATGGCTGGAGTGAGCCAATCCAAAGCCAGGAGCCAGGAGCCAGGAGCTTCTTCCGGGTCTCCGACGTGGGTGCAGGGGCCCAAGGACTTGGGCCATATTCTGCTTTCCCAGGCCACAGAAGAGAGCTGGATGGGAAGAGGAGCAGCTGGGATAACTGGTGCCATATGGGATGCCGGTGCTTCAGGCCAGAGCTTTAACCTGCTATACCACACCACCAGCCCCTCACCTCACTTTTTTAAATGCTATCTTAAAATATTTTTCATCAACCCCTTTTTCCTTTTTTTTTTTTTTTTTTTTTTTTTTTGACAGGCAGAGCGGACAGTGAGAGAGAGAGACAGAGAGGGAAAGGTCTTCCTTTGCCGTTGGTTCACCCTCCAATGGCCGCCGCTGCAGCCGGCGCACCGCGCTGATCCGAAGGCAGGAGCCAGGATCCAGGTGCTTTTCCTGGTCTCCCATGGGGTGCAGGGCCCAAGCACCTGGGCCATCCTCCACTGCACTCCCTGGCCATAGCAGAGAGCTGGCCTGGAAGAGGGGCAACCGGGACAGAATCCGGCGCCCCGACCGGGACTAGAACCCGGTGTGCCGGCGCCGCAAGGTGGAGGATTAGCCTATTGAGCCACGGTGCCGGCCGAATCAACCCCTTTTTCAATAAAATTCTATTTAAATCCCAATTTGGACTTTATTTTAAGACACGAGTTTCTTCAAATACATACAAAACAAGTGAGGTTTGGTTGTCTTTGAATATAGGTAAATGTTTTATAGTTTAAAAACATCATAGTCATAACATTTCCAGTCACATTTGCAGAGACACTGCTAAAACTTAAAAAACCAAACAAACAAAAAAAAACTGCAAGCCTAATAGTAAGGATCAGAGAATGTAAGGAAAGCCAAACCAGTTTTGTGTCAGCAGAAAATGTGCCTTGTAGCAAAATGATCTCCAGCCAGATGATGTTACTCATTAAATGATCCGATTTAGAATAGCTGAAGTCAAAAATGAAGAGCACAGAAGCAAAACATGTAGAACAGGGAAGCTGATGACAAGCTGACCAAAATCTTCCTAAGAAAAAGAATTAGAAATCTCCTAGTCTCAACAGAAGTCTGTTCTAAGACATCCAAATGTCTCTTTCTTCAAAGAGACAGTGTCCATAAATGCTTGTGCCATCACTCTGTAGAAAGCCAGGACAGAAGCAAAACCCACATTCAACTGTTGATTTTTTTTCTCCTGTTCCTTAAATCATATCATCAGGAAGAGACTAACTGGGTACATGCACCCCCAGAAGATGTCATTTTCTCGTAAGATGTTTAACAGGGTCCCTACCTGACAAAATGCATTACCTATATGTCAGACCTATTTCCAATTCAAGAGACTGTAGCTTCATGAAATCTGATTTGGATATCAACTGCAAAGTGATACTCTCTCTGGGACAATCATCTCATAGAGAAAGTGCTGATACTGTTCAATCTCAGAGCCTTAATTAAATCTGTCATGTCCCAAGGGTTTTTATTAAATAAAAGGAATGATGACCCCTACTAAGATTTTGAAAGGCCTGGAATATCCACAAGGATCACTTTGCTGAGGTTTCTATTGGAATAAAATATTTTTCATTCAAAGAATAATACCCACCATCTCAGATACCCCAAAACCTCTGAATCAGCACACTCACATCCCTGTTCGTTGCATGGCCATGTAGCTGTAACGTTTTCTATTTTCCCTGATAAGTCCTAAGTCAGCTGTAATTCATTAAGGAAGTTGTTCCAGCCAAATTAAATTTACCAGAAACACATCAGCTGACATAAAGGAACTCGGCTGCAGTAATGGATTCAGAAAAGACCAGCTAGTTTTTAAGAGTTACTCCTTTAATCTCATGTAATCCTTCAGTGAATATACAAAGCACATTATATTATGTAGAATAATTAGTGTACACTGGCACATTATTGCTTAAATGAACTTTTGGTTTATTGAACCATTACAGAATCATCTTTCTCAAAAAATGGTCTTAACTCTGTAATTTGACTCATTTTGAAACCATAACATGCCATGATTTTGGAATGAAAGGAATAGTTCCTTAGAAAAGGCAATGTTTCAACATCTATGGAAAAACCTGAGGTTGGTAAGAGATCAATCATAAAGAAATAAATGTGTGCATAGTGTACAAGTTGAGAGCTGGCTATGTGAGAGGTATTTCCTTCACCAAGGACCCTGTTGGAGTTAAGAGGAAAGAGTTCCATTGACTTGCTTCAGATGTTTCTATGCACAGAGATGATAAAAGGATAGAGTTACATATGGTGGGCTCTTGTTCCCTAACTCTGGCTCAGCCATAGCCCTTCATCATTCATAGTCAGCAATTCTGCACATTCTCTTCTCATACAACCTACATTTTCATACATTATATACTCTCCTGATTAATTGTTCTTAGCATCATGTATTGAGATTTGGGGACCTCAGTTGATATAACTGTAGGGTGACTGCCTGGCAGCTGACATTTTGAATTTGGCAGTTACCATCTTTCTCTAGGCAGCAATATTTCAATTATTATTTTAACTTACGTTTGCACATGTACTTATGTATGTGTACATACATATATACTTCAATTTTATTCTTACTGTATAAAAATGAAGAGGACATGAAAAATTAAATGCTGACAATAACAATAAACATAGACTTCAAAATATAATTATAAATCTAAACAGGATATGTAGAAGGAGTATAAAGTTCAACTGAATAATTCGATATATGCATTTGTTTCAATTGGATAAGAAACAAAAGAACATACATGAGACTTAAGGGAACTACTGCCAAACACAATTTTTAAACAGTAAACTATGAAGAGTGGGAGTGCAAGTGGGAACGCAGGCAGGGTAGGAAGAATCATTATGTTCTTAAAGTTGTATTTTTGAAATGCATGGTTTGTATATCATAAATAAAAGGTTTCTGGGGGGGAAAGATTTTAAAAAAAAGAAAAAATGTCAGAACATAAAAAAGCAAAAAAAAAAAAGAAGAAAGAAACTATGTGTTAGACTTTTTGAAATATTTCTTACCTTGCTTGCAATTTCCTCAGGACACAGAGAAGACTGTGTATTGTTTGACATCATAATATTTTGTTTCCAAGAATTTAATTAAGTTATAAATGACAGAGGTCATTATATTTCCTGAATCAATAAAGATATCTGAAACCCAAAAAGTTAGAGACTAATCCAAGTTCATAAAGAAGGTGACCTCCAGTAGTCTTGCTGATTGTTATACCTTGGTATCTGTGGTGGGTTGGTTCCAAGGCCATCAGTGGATATCTACCAATGTTCAAGTCACTTCTATAAAATGACAGTATTTGCACAGAACCTCCAACAATTTCCTGTATATGTTAAACCATCCCTAGATTAATTATAAAACCTAATACAACATAAATGCTACATAAATAGTTGTTGTACTGTGTTGTTTAGGGAATAATAAAGAGAAAAATGTCTGTACATGCTCAGCACAGACATTTGTTTCTGAATATTTCTGACTTGCAACTGGTTGAATCCATGGATTTGGAACTTATGGACATTGAGGGTTCACTGTACTTCACAATCTTTATATGTGGAATCATGTCTTTCTGATATTGGGTTCCCCTGAGAAAAAGCACAAAGTGTGTTTGTGTGCTGTGTGCACATATGCATGTCTGTCTGTGTGTGTATGTCTACTGAGAGATTCATTTTCAAGTAACGGCTCACAAGATTTTGGGGGCTGTCAGGTCTGTAATTTCCAGGGCATGCCAACAGGCTGGAGACCCAGGAAGGGCAAGCTTTGCTGCTCCAATCTGAAGACAGTCTGGAAGAATTCCATCTTCCTTGGGGGAGCCTCAGTCATTTTCCCTTGAAGCTTTCAACTACTTGGAGGCCCACTCACACTATGGAGAGCAATCTGCTTCATTTGAAGTCTTTTAAATTAAATGTTAACTTAGTCAAAAAGATTTTCACAGGTAACACTTACACTGGGGTTAACCAGCATGTGGGTACCAATACATAGTCAAGTAGATACATACTATTAACCTGTATATAGTACTGAAAGACCCAATTTGGGAAAAACCAAAACCCGAGACTATTAGCATTTTGATGTACCACCATCCAAATACTTAAATAAAATCCATACTCTGTAGTCAGGTACTTTTTTGTATAGTCAAAGAAGTTTCAGTATGGAAAGTCAAGGGGCAGATTAGCTTATCCAGTAGCTAAAAAAAATCTGACTATAATATTAATTTTCCTTATTCATCTTCTCAGCATGAAACTCTTCTCCTGCAAGTTGATTTTCACTGATGTTGCATTTTCTTAGTTTCATGTTATGCATATTTAGTCTTCCAGAATGTAGTTTTATCTTGTCTAAAAGGCCAATTTTCCAACAAGCTCAAGAGAATTTCCAGTAGGGCAAAAGGTGGTCAGTGGAACAGATTGCACTGCTAGAATGCATTAATTTATTACTGTAGTCTTCATTTGAAAATGTGTGCTTAATGACCTAGGAAAATGTTGCATGTATCCAAGCATAAGAACAATAATTTACTGGCAGGCAAGTTTCCCTTTACCATACTAACCCTAAAACAAATGATTCCATCATGCAAACGGATGCAAAATGATAGGTGTATGAACTTAATTAGAATTAAATGCAGTTTATACTTGGCATCCCACAGTACAACTACCTCATGATTTTGATCATATGAGTATGAAGAATCATGGAGCCTGGAAACTCTAAAAAGATCTCAGACTATTTCTACCCTAAGCTCCTTATTTTGAGGATGAGCAAGCTGCTGACTTTGACAAAGGTCAAATAGCTTGTCAGGTATAGAACTATGGGAGGCATCTTGGTGCTTTCTGTTCTTCCCGCTATCATGGGTGGCTTCCCAGTGGGGAAAGTTCTTGACTCAAGATTACATGAAATCAATTATAAATAATATGCAGCATAAATCATACAATCTAGAATTTTACCAACTAGATAACTGTAGAAAAAGAAGTTTCAAATATTCTCACAATAAACTTTATGATGGAAACAACGTAGAATGTTTCTCAGGGAGCCACTAAGCAGATGAGGGAGCAACATTAACCCAAACTCAAAAACTTAAAGGCATAGTTGTTTGCCCTTAAGGTGTTGTAAAGAAATCACTGCCTGGAAAAATCACTAAAATTGTAGTATTGCTAGCAGAGTAATGAAAATATAATTTTTAGTTTCCATCAATAATATACTGCATAACTGATTTTAATTATGTTGTCTTTAAAAAGTAAAGTAACACGATATCTGAAACAGAAATTAGTCTTCAATACATATTTCACAGAGTAAAAAGGGGGGTTTTCTCCCTTTATCTAAGAATTATAAAGTTATAAGAATAGTCAGTTTCAGGAAGCACATGCAATTCTTAATATATTGGTAAAAGTAAACAGATTAAATATGTACTTACTACATTTCATTGTTTTTCCTTCTCTATTAGTGGCATCGTTTACAATTCAAGGGGACAACAGCGCATGATTAACTCTGCAGCATTTGTCTTATACCCTTTTACCGCTAGTCCATTTTTCTGTCCTCAACACATCTCCATAGCAGTTAATAAGAGTTAGACAGTGTGGTTATAGGCCCTGTCCCCACCTCCAACATGAGGGGAGAGCTGTGATAACATGAGTATGGACATGTCATCAAAATCTAAGGATTTTCACTTCTGTTTTCCCTAGGGTGGCTCTTAGATTGGTGCCTGTTGTCACTCTTGAGAAAGACCATAAAGCTCCTTCTTGAGATAAGAAGAGGGTTTTAGATAACAGGGGTTCTCACTGGCCCTTAGAAGGAGAGACTGTAGTTAGAAGTTGGTTGTGTGACTTGTTTCCATTGGTAAATAAGAGCCAATTTGTACAAAGATTTTTCACGATGGCAATATACAAATATTAGCTAGCATTACTGGAATGTTTGAAGACTTGTCCTCTTTGTAGGGCTCCAGAAAGATAAAAATGGGGAAAGTGGACAGGATGAAAAAACACATAGTTGTGGGAAAATTTTACAGAGTTTTACTTTCAAATCTGTATAGATGTAGTGTAGCTAAATAAAGTAGAGGTGACACAACCCAGGCATGTAATTGTAGAATCGTCATCCAGTTTCATTAAAATTCTATAATACAAAATCCACTCATGGCGACTCGCATCCAAGATCTGGTCAAGCTTCTAATCCTGATTTTTCTTGCTATGTATCTCATCTGCCTCTTGGTCCCTGTTAAACTAATCTTAAGAGTTTGCCCCTGCATTTCTCAGCATCAGGTTAGAACAGAACTCATGCCATAAGCAGGAGGCTCTGCTATCAATACTGAGCTTGCTGATGTTGCCAACCTTATTACTTCATCACTTAAATACAAATGCATGCTGGCTGCCCCTTGCTGAAGGAATCCTTGGAGACTATGAGCCATAATTTCATATTAAGGAAAGGAGGAGGGCAAATGGAATGACTCATTAGGTCATTCTTATAATTAGTAGGGGCAACAGGAATAGAACTTAATTCTCATGAATTTCTGGCAAATCATTACCAGGATATAAATGTAGAAACAGATTCAGAACATAGCTGGAATACATACTAATGAACCACTATCCCCAGATTTCTGCTTTGGTAACCCCAGATCCTAATTTTAAAGCCACAATCACAGACCAAGACTTCCCAGACACATGGGAAAATCTGATTATAAACAATACTAATTACTTCCACAGCTTTGATAGCACAAATAGCAAAGCTGACCTGTCTTAAAAATTATATTAAGAACTCTTCCATAATAAATAGGCAGATGAATAGAAACATCCTGAAAATAACTTGGTTCAGTTAAATATGTTTTAAATTTTAATTTATTTATTTGAAAGGCAGATAGAGACAGATAGAAGGAGTGACAGAGTGAGAGAGAACAGTAAAGGGTTCAGTCATCCTCCAAAAGCCAGAGACAACCAGGGGTAGATCAAAGCCAGTAGCTAGGAACTCAGTGCAGATCTCCTACATGGGTGCTAGGGGCCCAGTCACTTCAACCATCAACTGCTGCCTCCCAAAGCCCATACTAGCAGACAGTTGGAATCAGACACCAGAGCCAGGATTGAACCCAGACACTCTGATGTGGTATACAGTGTCTTAACTGCTAGGGTAAACACTCATCCCTAAAATTGAATTTTGAATATAAACTTCATATCAGGGAAAAAATAAATGAATTTATCCCTATTCTATTATATCTCAATGTTCCCTACTACATTTGACATTTGCTAAATAGTTAATAAAATATATAGCACATTCAAGTGGGCACAATCCAGTGGAGATGGCTCACTATCTAACCACCATAAAATGACTATGATGTAGTCTACATATGAGTATCTCACCACTCACAACCATTCACCAAAAGTGTCCAGAATATGAGCATGCAGGCATTGGGGGAGGTTGATATAGGAAACAAATGTTGTAAAATATTAGTCACTGTTAAGGCTTGGCAGTAGCTACATAGGGGTTAATTACACTACTTTTTCCTACCTGTGCAGTTGTTTCTAATTTCCAAAAGAGAAAGGAAAAAAAATCTCACTCATCTTCATACACCTTTCTGTTTATTTGATGTACGTTAATTTTCTCCATTCAACAGCACACAGATGATAATTCGGTGTTAGATCATCTTAAATTACTGGTCCCTCCAGCTAATCCTTCACCAGTCTTGTTCTTTTCTAAACTCAGAGTACTTTATGTGATTCATCCTTTGTTCTTTTGTGTAAACAAAGATATTTATGCAGGTGCCTATGCTCCACCTTTAAAGTACATCACAGCCAAAATTAATTACTGAGCAAGAGAGACCTCAGGGTTTATCTCCTCCATTTCCTTTATTCAGAAGAAGGTTAACCTCATGAGCTACATGACATCTGTCTCTCATTGTTAAATAGTGATGCTTGAGGCTAACTCATTCACTCATTTTTTTCACTCATTCATTTATTCAATGAATTTCTTAGAGGATGAATGAAAGCTAACACTTTGAAGAGTCAAGTGTACAAGCAACAAGAGTGGTTCTTCAGTATTCTGAAAGCAGAGAATAGTGATACCCAATCTATTCAGATGAACTGGAACGTTAGGTAGGTGGAGCACCTAGCACGAAGCACTGATTAAGGATAGCAGTTTCTTATAAAAAGGGACTCAAAAGTGTGTGGCAGCACTGGACGTACAGAGTGCAACCCAAGCAGATGCACTGGAGAGAGAAACAAGGTGATATATTCAGGCAACCAAACACAGTTCAGTTTTACAATAACAAAGGTTGGAGGTAAAGGAAGACCACAGAGGAAGCCATTGATCTAACAGGGGGCAAGATAACAGAGGGCCTCCCATTCCACGTTAAGGGTCTTGGACTTTATCCTGTAGGTAATTAGAAACCAAAGGTTTAAACAAGTAAATGATGTGGTCAGATTTCCATTCTAGATAGATCACGGTAGACACTCTGGGCAGGGTTGATTTCAAAGGGATATCAGTCAGGGCACTCTTACAATAATCCAGATGAGCGATCATAAGGGATTCATGTAGAGCGTTGAAAAATAAGAATGGGAGAAATTGTTTATGAATTTAGTTCCTCAATTAATCAGTGTTTAATATTTAATTACATGTGGAGAATAGGGTAGGGATACAGTAATGGAAAAATCAAAGATTACTCCCAATTATTTAGCTTAGTTGACCAGAGAGCTGGTTGCAGTAACAACTGATATTGAGACACTGAAGAAAAAGGAAGTTTCACTGTACAGATGAACTCAACCTCGGTTATTAGGATTGTAGTGTGGAGTAAAAGATGTACCAGATAAAGCGTTTTGTGCTAAGCATTGCATACAGAAACTATAAAGAAAGGTCTGAGGGAAAAAAGAAATTGGGAACTCAGCAGCATATCTGACACTGAGATCCTTAACAACCTGAGTTAGGAAGAGTGTGCAGAGCAAAAACACAAACCAATAAAAATTAACTAACGGTAACAACAAAACAATGAGTGATATTCAGATTTTGGTAAACAGCAGTTCTGGGATAAGCCGAGAGAAGAGACAGTAAGCCTACATTAGAGTATATAATTTCGCAGAACCTATGAAATAATATAACAAAAGTTCAAAATAGAATATAGGGACTGGAGAATTATTGCTCATGTACTGCAAACAGAAGAACATCAGTGAGCTAATTAAGAAGACTTAAAATACAGTGATGGTGACCAAATGAGATACAGCAGTGCACAGAGAATTGAATGTTAATAACTAGCAATAATTAGGGTATACAAATTTCTGAAAACGTCCTAACAGAAGGAGTCAAAGAAGGAGAGGGAGGGGTAAAAAAGAGAAAGGCAGTGTGTGTGTGTGTGTGTGTGTGTGAGAGAGAGAGAGAGAGAGAGAGAGAGAAAGAGAGAGAGAGAGAGAGAGAAGGAGAGAGATATCCAGGGATATACTTTGTATAAGGTAGTTACTTTGGATGTGAACAACTTGGATATGTTTTTAAAAAGTTCACAGGAAATGAGACATTGGGCAGTAAGAAAGAATAACTCGATAGAGTAAGGGAAAGAGGAGGCCCAAGAGGGAACAATACAGTAAGCGACTGCCTATAGAAAAGGATACAATAATAATGTGATTTTCTTATTAATAGATCTCCAAGTCTTCCACACTCAAACCATACCCACTGATTTGTATTCATTTCATCATCAAGGTGTTAGGCTACATTACGATCAAAACTATTACTAAGGGCAGATTCTAGCCTAGAAGTTAAGATGCTGGTTGGGATATTTCATTACATTATCAGTATACCTGGATTTTAGTCCCAGCTCTACTTCCTGCCAGTGCACACCTAGAAGCAGCAGGCGATGGCTCAAATAGTTGGGTCCCTACTATCTACATCAGAGATTCAGACTAAGTTCCAGCCTCCTGTCTTTGGCCTGATCAGCCCCAGCTCTGTGGGCGTATGAGGAGTGAACCAGTCTATAGGAGCCTTTCTCTCTCTCTCATCATTGACTCTGTTTCTCAATAATTTTTAAAGACTTATTTATTTATTAATTTGAAAAGAGATACAGAGGGAGAAGCAGAGAGAGATCTTCCATCTGCTGGTTCACTCCCAAAATGTTCGCAGTGGTTAGGACTGGGCCAAGCTGAAGCCAGGAGCTTCTTCTGGGTCTCCCACATGGGTGCAGGGCCCCAAGCAGGAACATCAGCAGGGAGCTGGACTGGAAGTGGAGCAGCCAGAACATGAACCAATGTCCATATGGGATACCTGCTTAACCTTCTACACCACAGTGCCAGCCTCTCAAATAATTTAAAAAAATTTTTTTTTAATTATCACTATCATGGAGATCAGCAATTTTTTTGGAAAACTATAAAACAAGTTTTAAAAGGTAAAAATTATTAATTTATTCATATTCTTCTTATCTAGCCTTGGATGACCATCTGGGAACTTTCAAACTAGCTGACCTTAGGGACTAGCCTTGATTTCAACCAAAGTAACTAAATTATTTGAAATTAAAATGGCACTTCATTTTTATAAGCACATTCTAACAATATTTAAGCTCTGAGTCATTAATTCCAGAATGTTGTAATCACTTTATAGTAAACTGTTACCATAGGATACGTTTTCCTTCTTTCCCCTTATTTATGGACACAAGTATGTTTTCAAAAATGTAAACTTTTGTGCATATAAAGATTTGACAGTAAAATGACTGGAGTAAAAATATTGTTCTTAATAATGCTTTAAAAACAATGCATTAGGTTTGTTCTAGAGGAACGTTTCACTTTCTAGATGGACTATTGTAACAGAATAAAGCCAAAAGATGAATCAATGGCTATTCTATATTAAACAGATGTTTTTGTCATCTAGTTTTTTCATTACTCATAGAACAGAAGGTTCCATTAGAATCACCCCTCAAGCCCCACATTTCAAGGAACTGAAATACTTTTTCATCTGTGAGTAATGTCATCACGAATTAGATATTTAATAATGTTCTCCAAATGTTGTCTTATTTTGCTTTCTAGAAGGAACAAAGGGCAATCAATAGAAAAGTAAATTGCCCCCAAGAAAACACCAAGATAAGCATTTGCTAGTAAAGATGCAGAGAAGAGCTCAGAAATGAGATTTATAACTTGGCAGACAAGACACCTGAACATGACATTTTTAAAAGACAGTGATTCAGTGCCATGGGTTTATAAGCAACATTATTAATGCCTCCAAATGAAAAGAATGAAGATACTGCTATGACACAGTGGCCTATATTCTTCACGTTACAATCCTGTCCGCTAAATTTCCTACAGGGAGTGCTTACAAAGCAGTAATTTCTAGGCAAAAATCCTACCGGGAAATGATACACCCATAGTTTTACGCAGACATTCTGTCTAAGAAATTATATCAACTTAGGAATTATAAATTCCCACATCTAATCAGCTGGGAAATGCATGTTTCTATGTATTCTTAACTGCTATATTAATGTTCTATATTTCAATGTAGTAAGACGGCCAAATTAAACATTTTTAGAGCCCTAGTCATATATTCAGGTATTGAACTAAAATTATTCCTACCTTGGAAAAGCAAAAGTCTAATTAATTATAATCTTAGGGCTGATATTTTTCATTCTATGTCTTAATATTTTTGAAGCACTTAAAGGCAAATTTTAACTTACTTCAGCTATTTTTGTCATGTAATTGGATAATTCCAAATTGGTAAGGCTAAATTTATTGACTAGAAATTAGTAACATAGAATTCTAGAAAGTTCAAAAGATAAAATACACAATTGAACAATGTTGTCTAATCCAATTTATCCTTGTTATTCTGCCATGTAGAGACAGAATATGTTTTATGGGAGATATTTATAAATCAGTACTTAGAAATGCCTTTATTTCCCTATTTCAATTATGAATGAGAAGTCTGGTTCTCTTTCAAAACTATCCCCCAAACGAATCTTGGCATGTAGACATTTCATTAGAAAACATGAAAAGTACTCATGTTGGGCAGTTTCAATTGAAAACTGCAAACCAAATAATTCAATAATTGTGTTAAATAAAAATAAGAATGTGGTTTCTAGTGTTAGGCCCAAAATATAGTAAAATAGCCATTTGCTGAACTAAGTTGTAATGGGGATGAGTTGACCTGTACAGTAACAAAGAAAAGCATCAGACTCGTCCAAAATTGTGATCCACAGAGCAACAACACAAAGAGGGGTCACTATGGAATCCACGCAACTTTCCATTACATTTTATTAAAATTTATTTTGTTTATTTGAAAGGCAGACAGAGAGACACACAGACAGAAATCTCTTACCCATTAGTTCACTCCCCAAATGCCAAGCAACCCCAAAAATCTTTCTATTCATGAAAGAATTTATGCATCACATCTTAGCGCTAAACCTAAACATGATATAATTATTTGTAAAAAATGTGAAGTGAGAACAGATATCATATGAAGGAATTATAATTATAAGTGAATTGACATAAATAATAAATGACATATCAAATAATTAAAATATGTTTACTGAAATTCTGCACAATTAAATAGAGTTTAATCATCATAATCTCCTATATATTTTTCAGAGAATTGGCATTCATCAGCTCCTAACTTGAACACAAGAGCTCAACACAGAAATTGTTTTGGGTGGGTGGCATTAGGTGCTGTAGTCAGTTGCTGCTTGAAATGCCCACATCCCACATGAGAGTGCCTAGTTCCAGTCCCAGTTCCTCTGCTTCCAATGGAGCTTTCTGCAAAGGCACCCCCTGGGAGGCAGCAAGTAATGGCTAAAGTACTTGGGTTCATGCCACACACAGGAGAGACTGAAACTGAGTTACAAGTTCCTGGATTCCACCTGGCCCAGGCTTGCCTGCTGTTGCCACTTGGAGAGTAAACCAGTAGATGAAATCTCTCTGTTTTTTTTCTCTCTCTTTCTCTCTCTCATACTCTCTCTCTCTCTCTTTCTCTATCAAGTAAGATTTAAAATAAATAAGCAAAAACTTTAAAAAGCAAAGATACAGGTAGTTTTATTAATAAATACACAATTAAAAATCCCCAAACAATTGAGAATATGCCCAATAATATATATGATGTTACCAATCAATGGGAATTTTTGTGAATACGATTCTCTTTAAAACAGCATTACTGATAGTAGAAAAATAGCTCCTTAATAGTATGTAAAAATTGATATTTTCTGTCTAATAAATCATATCTAATAACATTTAATCATGTGGTAATATTATTAAACTCTGAAAGATAAAATTCTACCATAATTTTTAATGTTATCCTGAATGTTCCATTCAATGAATTAGGAAAGGAATATATCAAGTGTGTACATTGGAAAATAAATGGCAAAACTATTGTTACTGATGTCATGAACATTTACATGACAATGTAAAACATCAGCTGGAAATGTATGGGAATATATAATAAAGTATTCAAACTAAATAATAAAATATTTTCCTCTCCTGTTTTATACCAACTAAGAAACACAAAATAATTCATTCATTGTAGCCATAAAGTATACAAAAAGAAATTTTAAAAATAAGCAGGACCAATATGAAGCAATAAACACCTATGTCTATATGCATGCACACAAAACTATATGTACACCTTTAAAAATAATATCAGGGCCTGACTCGGTGGCATGGTGGATGAGGCTGCTGCCTGCAGTGCTGGCATCCCTAATGGGCTCTGGTTTTAGTCCCGGCTGCTCCACTTCTGATCTAGCTCTCTGCCATGGCCTGGGAAAGCAGTGGAGGATGGCCCAAGTGCTTGGACCCCTACACCTGTGTGGGATCAGCCTAGCTCCAGTCATCTGGGGAGTGAACCAGCGCATGGAAGACCTCTCTCTCTCTCTCCCTCTCTCTCTCTCTGCTTCTGCATAATTCTGCCTTTCAAATAAATAAATAAATCTTTAAAATAAAAGAATAATATCAAATACCAATGAATAGGTAGAAAAACACATACTATGGTTCATATTGAGGTAATTCCTGATTATAAATATGGACCATCCCCTCAAGCTATTAATTGAACATTAACATTCAACTAAATCCTCAAGTTTGCATATATACCTGAATTGAATCTTCAGCTTTTCACTTTTATCTTAAAAACTATCTTAAAACTTCAGGTGATGTGGAGGTTCACAGTTCTGGACACATTCATACTTCCATTGAAGACTACTGTAGTCATAGATTCAGCTAACATACTAACATCTTGGGTTCAAATCATATTATTTAAAGTTTATTCCAGATTGACAAGAACTTACAATTTTGCTTTTCCATACCCCCTTTTAACTGACTTCACAAATGGTCATTATAGAAGAAACTACAAAAAAGAAAAAGCTGTCCATGATCATCATTACAGGTCATGTTGATAGCAATTGCAATCTATGTGTACTGAAGGATCAATGTTTGACCAACAATCTTTCTAGCTCTTTCCTCTGTGAATTATTATTTGGTTCAACAACTTGCAAAGCCTATTACTATTTTCCATTCTTCCACTTAGACGAAGGTCTTCAGCCTTATTTCCCATCCTATACCCCCATCATGCACACTTCCAACACTCCTTTAACTTGACCAGACCTAGCTTTTAAATGTTTACTATTGAATAGTGTCATATTGTTCAACTGTTTTTAATTATGTGTTTGTGATAAACAAATTAAAATATCCATTCAGATATCCTAGGAGATCTTTCTGTAGGTGCATCTCTGTTCTCAACCTTAATGGAGGATCACTGTCCATAACCTATTGATCTAAATCACCAGATTTTCCAGAAGGTAATAAAAAAATAAGTCAAGATTGATTATATTGCATTACAGTTGCTCAACATCCAAAACAGAAGTTTCATTGCTGCCATTTTTGATTGACCTCTAAGTGTTCATTTAAATGTCTGTTATTATTATATTTATTATTTATATATGTTATCAGTGGCCTTCCCTATTCCAGAAACTTGTACTGGTTTCCCTAGTCCAGAAACCAGGCCTAGGTTTGTATGTGCCTTTTTCAATATCACATGTTGGTAACACTAATGGTGCATCACAGTATGTCAATTAAAGAAATATTTTTGGGTCTAGAAAAAGACAAACAGTAATAAATAAGTAGTTAGCTTCTGAAACAAACTGCTTCACAATTTTAATAAAGCCACTTCATTAGTAACAAAACCACATTCATCCTAGCAACAGCATTTTTAGAAACTTTAAGCAGTCCCAATTTAAATTACATCTTTACAGACCAAAAACCCTACACTTACCAATATGGAAGCAAAAAAAAATTGTGCTTTTTTTTTTTTTTTTTTTTTTTTTTTTGCCTGCACCACTTCAGTTAACTCTCCTTTGAACTAGTCCCTTTTCTTCTGATCACAACCATTAGCAACAAAAGCACAAAACACCATTTCCTCTGCTACCTCTCAGGCCATCTGCAGTTAAAATGGTTCTGAATGAATCACCCCCATGAATCATCTGTTTACATTTATTAAGATAACAGAGAACAAATGATAACAAAAAGTATATTAGCTACATGATGAATATGCTACCAGAAGCCACACCGGATATCAATGAAATGTCAGGAAGGCAATATGGAACTATTTCTTACCTGTCAAAAGTTATTTCCAAAATAAATGGACCTCAGGCAGCATGGCCAATGCTTTCATTCTGGCTGTCTTAATGATCAAAGCAAATCATTGCATGATGGATTCAGCTGTTTCAATCACAATCAGAGCCAAAATGAATGGATTAGATGTTCAGCTGTCCTGATCACCCAAAAGGAAATAGATATGGTCTCAGTTTTTTTTTTTTTAAAGAAAAAGATTTACTGTATTTGCTGTGATCAGTGATATACAAAAGTGACTACTAAAACTGCACCATCGTATGGGACAAACAGTATATAGATAATAGTCATCTACTGTTCATATTCACCCTCTATCAAATTGTCTGAACCTGGATTTCATAATTGGGACAACAGTAATGATAGAATATTTAAAAAGATCACAAATGTTTACTGAAGCTTCAGTAAGCGCTATGCATTAGTGTAAGTGCTTCCAGATTTTCTTTCTTCATTCCTCACTGAGATGAGCACTGTTATTAACCACATTTTAAAGATGATGAAATCAAAGCATGAGGTCACGTTTGCAAGAGGTCACATACCTAATAATTGTGCAAAGCTCCATAGCTGGTAATTGACTCACTCTTCTGTCAAATCTCAATCCCTATGTGTATATATATGATTAACCATGAGGTTGAAATTGATATGAAACCAAAAATTAATATAAAAGCAATTTCTATTACGATGCAAAATAAGAGTAAGACTTTTAATAATAAACGTTAACTTATCAAAAGTTCATTATAATGCCAACAAAGCAATGTTATAAATTCATGAAATAATATATACTAATGAGGAGCAAAAATCACAGACAAACCAAAAGACAGATGAAATTAAACTATATTCAGCTCTCAGTTATCAAAGTGTATACAGCCCATGGACAAGTCAGAAGGGAAACCTGATTCTGACTCATGCTGCCAGGAGGGCTTCTTCTTGCTGGACAATTTGGGCTTAGAGGAGATTCAGAAAATGTTGGGGCTAGGTCCCTTGGGAAATGTAAAGACCCTCTTCCCTTCTTCAATCAGAACAAGTGCAAGGTCTCTACAGTATCCTGGCCAAGATTAATCAGCAAAGCAGTTGCAGTGCCCAGAATTATTGACAGCTGCCTTGACCCAATTACCTGATTTTGACCATAAATGGAGTGGAAGTAAAGACAGGAGAACTAATTTATGCCACTGGCATAGGGAAGGCGTTTCTAACAATGTCACAAAAGCCAGAGCCATAATAGAAAAAGAAATCAATAAAGTTAATTACTTAGACCTCAATTTTCTCTACTGCAAAAAAAAAAAAATTACGAAGTCAAAAGACAAAAGACAAATGTGAAAATATTTACAATTCCTAAAATATATTACAGAAAACAGCTAGTTTCCCTAATATATAGAGAACTCACACAAATCAGTGCAAAAAACACTCTCAAGAGAATTGCGGAAAAGTTGTTCACAGACATACACACAGAATGTAAATGGTTCCCAAACACATAAAATCACACTTCACACACTATCTATACAAGGAGAATATAAATGAAAAGTACAGTGATGTATCAGATAGGGAAAAGAGTCTAGTTTTTTAAATGCTGTTACAGAAGATTTTGGAAAAACAGCAACTACCTTTCTTTGCTGGCAGAACAACTGCTGGCGAGAAAAATTTGGCAATATCTAACAAAGTTACAGGAGTGTGTATTTTTTACCCATTCAATGTTAAGAATGCACTTTGCATATAATTATGCACACTTACAAAATGACCTGTTTGACACATTAAAGGGACTCAAAACTATATAAACGTTTATTAAGAAAGAATTGAATTATCATTTTGTTCTCAGAATTGTATCTACAAACTATACTGAATCTGTTAAAAACAAATTAAAGTTTAAAAAGTTAAAAAGAAGGAACTGGATAAAGCACATTCTACTTACACAATTAAATACTGATACAATTAAAATGATAAAAGCTTCATATGTTTTAATATCAGCTGTATAATGTTATCATTTGTATGATAAGCATGTATTTGATTTTATATGTTTAAAACTATCTCTGGGAGGATTCATAAAAAAGCTAGTGATTTGGGGTTTCCTGGGGAGAATAATTAAGATAATAGGGAGATTTTTACCATATATCCTTTTTAATGTTCTTGAAAATCAAACTATGTGAATGTTTTAACTATTTAACACGGATTTACAAATAATAATCTGGTCTTTGGACCCCCAAATCAGTGACTCATTAATTCACTGATTAGTGGACTGAAACTCAGCTTCAACACGGCAATAATCTAAATTTGTAATTCCCTCTCCAGCAGTGTTGTATATCATAGTTAAAAGATTGTTCAGGAAGGGTGAAAGATTTGCTTGTTTTTTTAAATATACTTGATGCAAATATTCTGTTTTTATATATTTCAATTCTTCAAAAGCTGTTGATGTCCCATTATTTAGCTAGATGAGAGAAGTCAAAAACCAACCCCAGCCCAGCCACAACTGTTGGGGGCATATGGGAAGTGAACAAGCAGATGAGAAATCTCTATCAGTCTCTCTCTTTCGCTCACTCTCTGTCTAAATAAAATAAAACCATTTGTTTAAAATGATAGGTTTATTTTGATGAAAAAATTTTAATCTATGCAGTTTTTTTCATAAATCACATTTTTCATGAACTTCTTGGCATCTTTTTGTAGGCATGGATTTCAAAGTTCATACTTGTATAGAAAACAGCATTTTAGAATCACTTGGGACAAACAAATTCTAAGTTTTCTTCTATAATAAAGCATTTTTCCAAATAATTTTAAGAAAAGATCTGAAAACAAATGACACAAAACAAAATGCTAGGCTAACTTTCATTGTTTTTCATAGACAGACTTATAGCAAAAAAATAATTCCAGAAACTAAAGTTTGAGAATCATTCCTTTGCAGGAAACAAAATATGTATGTGGTTGGGATTATCATCAGGTGACAGGCCTGTATGAGCAGTTAAATGCAATAAGTCAAATGAAAGCATATGGCATAAGTTGAACAGTTGAAATTTCTAAAATTTATGTTTTTATTAATATACAGAGAACATATTTCATATAGTTCATAGATATAACTTTTGAAAGATTTATTTGAAAGGCAGGGTTAAACAGAGAGAGGAGAAGAGAGAGAGAGATGTTTTCCATCTACTGGTTCCCTCCCCAAATGGTCACAACAGTTGGGCTGGGCCATGCCAAAACCAGAAGCCAGGAACCAAGAGCTTCTTCCAGGTCTCCCATGAGGGTGCAGGGGCCCAAGCAGTTGGGCAGTCCTCCACTGTTTCCCAGGACGTAAGCAGGGAGTTGTACTGGAAGTGGAACAGTCAGGACTCAAACCAGTGTCCATATGAGATGGTGGTAGCTTAATCTATTATACATAGTGCCTGCCCCTCATAGATAGAATTCTAAGAATATAGTGATACCTCTACCCCCTCTTCCCCCTTGCCTTCTTTTTTTAATTTTTGTAATAACATATTTTTAATTTACCTTATAGTCACGGGCTTAATGCTACACTAAATAAAGAGTTCAACAAGCAAAAAGTCGAAAGACTTGTTCAGCAGACAGGGCTATAAATAATAATCCAGGAGTTGAAATTTTGATTTCAAATGTATTTCACTACGAGTTAGGCTACTGAACTTATCCGTAGCTTATCTGTAAATCAGCAATTATAGAGTTTACCAACCAACTTGCTAAATAAATAACCAGCACCAAGGAAGCCTATATGAACCTCCCCAATCCACTTTACATTAACACCAGTGTTTTAGGAAATAAATTGTAATCATTCCTTTTAGACACATTACATTGCTTTAAATTGCTGTGTTGTGTTCCCTTTATATTGCTTAGAAGCCTTCTCATTTTAAAATTCCCTTTGTTCCCCACTAATCCACGACGAAGGAAATGAGGATTTGGCCTGCTTTACGCAGGAACTCCAAGTGGATTTAGTTAGGATTCAACTAAACTCAGGCCTTCCCCTTCCCAGTCCTTACCTCCTCAGAGATTTGTTTGTGTTTTTGGACTCAGTAAGGATTTTTCTGACCTTTAGCTGCCTGCAATTATTTTTTTTAACCTCCTTTTTCTGGATTATCCAACTGTTTAATATATTCCCACGGAGTCTTTTGGCCTTTCAAAGTGTAAAAGACCTATTAGAAAAGAAGTTTGTGATGCACCATAATTTTACAGGAACAAATAAAAGGTCAAAGGACCTGAGCCCAGAGATGACAGGATGGTTCACAGATAAATCAATACTAGGCTTCGTGTTGACCATGGGAAAAGATTTACGAGCAAAGGGCAAACCATTTAAAGGGTTCAAGGAAACCTGGTGCTTGAGCAAGATCATCGCTCCGCTCTTATCCCTCACCTGAAAATCCACTTGTTCCTCAGTGTAAACATAGATATAACAAACTTTAAGTTTAAAGTCAGACTTTAACATTTAATATATTTTATATACAAGTTTTCCATGGGTTTTCTACTAAATCAAAAGATGATACACCTAGCGAATAATATGGAAGTTCAGATGGCTTCGTGGTTTAGTAATTACCAAATGAAACTTCCATTTGGGAATGGGTAACACCTTGAAATTCCTTCAACACAGTCTTTAGAAAGTGGAGGGATTAGGGTTAAGTGTACCACCAAAACACTGTATCTTCCCTTGTGGGTAAATGCTATTTGAAAAGACATGCCTCACCTATAATAATATAAAATAAAAATAATAAACTAATAAAAATATATATCACTAATAAAAAGATCACTTTATTAAATAAAAGTTATAATTAAAAAGGTTGAAGAAAAAATACTGATCAAACTTTGACGTGATTAGAATTTTTGAGATTGTACCAGATGAGTCAGATCAAAATACGTCTTTCTGTATCCATATTATAGTTGTGCTAAGAAAGTACTCACTACATGAGCCTATTTCAAATTAAGAAAAAGATTTGCTGTAGTGTATAATTCACATATTTTGAAGACTTGGTAGAATAGAAAAGTTTAGATATCATTAATAATTTATTTCAATTATACCTTAAAATGCTAACATTTTAGATATGAGGTGACGTATATTAAAACTGATCTCACCTTTTTATTTTTCCTTTGAAAGCAGCTATTATAAAATCTAAAAGTACAGATGTGGCTCACCTTTGTTGCTGACATTATATTTCTATTGTGTTCTACATGACTAAAGGATGTGATATGTGCACATGACTCTAAATGCATCCACTTATATATAGTCCCTAATGAAAGGGAAAATATTTGTGGAGAAAAACTGACCAAATCATAGAATATATTTTCAGGAAGTATACAGCATTAAAAGGGGGGAGCACTCTAAATGCTACACAAGCAAACGCTGCCTTTGCATGGCACAGGTTCAAGAGCGGGTCACTAGGAGCTCAGCATAATGCCCATACTGTCTAGGCAGCCCCCAGGGGAAAGTGAAGGCATGTCTACCTGTTTTAATCCCCCGGTAGCACAGGCAGTTGCTCTGGACGGCTGCAATAAGCTACCTTTCCAGATAAGGTAATGCAAGTGATTATGAAGAAAAGCTTCAAAATCCATGCAGTAAATCATTCAAAAAACAATGTGTTCAGAACTCTTGAGGTGAACAAATTATTTTTCCTGAACTGCTGTAAAGTGCCCTACTTGGCTGTTTTGTAAAGGTGGAGCTTGAAGACCCTGAAATAATGGAATCTGGTTTTATTTTCATATATCATCGACAAGACACTCAAATTAGCCCCAAAGATTTCTTTTCTTTTGCCCAGCGCCTTTGAATGAGGCTTCTTCCTGCCACTAAACACTAGGAAGATGGTAAGAAAGATATAAATGTAAAATCTAATTTGCCAGCTCTTTTGTAATTACAAACAAAACTCCATCATGAAGTTGTCCTTTAGTTAAGTTGCCACGTGGTCAGAACAAGTAAGGTTCCAACAACAGTTTCCTTCCTATGGGCAAGACAAATATAAAAACCAACTGCTTTTCTTCATATTCAAACGTGGAGGTAAATGCCAAATTTTACTTAAATGACTTTTAATCTTATAAATCACCAAGTCATGTTTTACTTCATTGAAGATTTGCTATAACCAATGGCATTAAAATGCAAGAAAATCTGATCCTCATACACCTCCCATGTACCAATGTCCACTCTGAGACATTCCCCAGGGAGTCCAAGCCTTCTCGGCAGTTAAGGCCATCAGTGCCATTTTCATTGCTAACCACGGCATCTTTCCACACGAGCTCTTTCCTAGGAAAAATTCTTAAAGCATATCAAGAAAGTTACTTCATAAATAGAATTTTTGAAAATGTAATCTTTGATTTATAGATTCTCCAACCATGAGAGCATTTTAAGTTTATCAACTCACAATTCTGGTGTTTTGCTTTGTTTAATTGGTCTATGTAGACATGCCCACACGACGTTCCTAGTGTAGTTAAATATCATTTGCTGACTCCTGACATTATGCTGTTATTACCTTAAAATGGAAACATTCATTTAAAGTATATAAGTGGCACACTTTTAAAGAACCTTTCTGTGGTTTTCCAAAAGCATTCCAAAGAGGTTACTTACATTGCTTTGAAACTGGTTTGAGTTATGAGAAGGCCATAGCCTCAGACCAGCAGCTGAGACAGCAAAGGAGATGAAAGTTTTGAGCTTTGAGATCCAAGGGGAAACACAGCTGCTACAGCTGGTCTGCTCAGATCTCAACACTTAGTACAATGATCGAGAAGGCGATAATGCTGTGTCTCGGCTTGAAAAGTGCATTAATGAAAACAATCCTTAAATAGAACAGGGAAATCGATTAATCAAATCTAGGCTCCAGGCTGCAAAATGAAATGATGTTTTTTTACAAGGCCAGGGAAGGGGAAATCCTCTTAGATTCTTTAAGATATCCACTCCTGAGACATTATCTGACTAAAAGAAAGCAGACAGAGGAAAGAATATAACTTCTTAAGAAACCAAGTTTACCTTGGACAGGTACTACTAAAGAGTTTCAAATTACTGTAACAGAAAATGGGAGTTTGGCAAATACATATCTTCATACCAGGTGCCAGAAATGTCACAGGCCATAGTTTGTTTCTTTTTACCAGTTATACTGCAGAACAGATGTGCAAAGCTGTTAGCTCTTCAAGAGATTCACTGTGCCAGCATGTCGAGTACCTGAAGCTGTATCTCCCAACAGTTGTCAAAGGACAGCAAACAGGCCTCAGTGAATCTGTCACGGAAGCTGTGACCAAATCTAGCTGGGGCACTCCTCCAACACAATTACACATATCTGAAAACTGTAAGACTCCACTTTCCAACTACTAACACCTTCTTTCCAAAGGACTTCAAAGTTCTCAACAGCCATTATCTTATTAACCTTAACAAGCCAGTCAAGCAGGTAAGAGAGTTTACACCTATTATTACACTTATTTTAAAGATAAGGGCCCAGACTTGTGAAAGGCATGTAACTTCTTCAAGGCCACACAGCAAGTTAAAGGGGAAAATAAATGAGGCCAGTTCTTCTTGGTCTAGAAATTCTACACCATTTATTTGAAGTGTGTTCTGTTTTCAGAAAAAAACAGTTAAGATAATTAAATATATGGCACTTCATAGACAATTGTTTTTACATATATGGCAGGACCGCACTCAGGAAAAAAGAAATCTGACAATGGATTATAAACATTATTAGGTAATTAATCACCCTTTGGACATTTTCTTTTGTATTTATTCCAGCCAAAAGGTAACATAAAACCAATCTGTGCCTTTTGACTGCTAAAAACGCAACTACTTCTTGAAAAACAAACTGCAGTACAACAGAAGATACAGGTAATATTCTATGTTTTTATGATTTCCCCAGAACCAAAGAAATGTGTGTATTCAGACTGGCATACAGGCTGCTTTTAAAGTCCAAAGGAGAGACTTCTTAATTTTAGTTCTTCATTTTGCTAATAAAAGTAGACATTTTAAATCACAGCTTTAATAAAAAATATCTTCATTCACCCTTATGAAATATCTTCACCCTTATGGTACTAAATGCTAAGTAGAAAAATGTAAACTAAGGTAATGGAGTTACAGAGCATAGGATGAGACTGCAGATTGCTCTATTATACAATACAAATGAACATTGAAAAGTCCATGGAAAATAGAATTAAAATGTTTATTTTGGTGCAAATGTTTTTGAATCCATGCATAACAGAGATCTTCAAAAAGTTCAAGGAAGATTCTTATTATGGAAAAAAAAACTTATGCGTGGATTTCACAAGCTTTTGCACCAAAACAAATTTATGTTTTAATTCCATTTTTTCAGGTTTTGAAGTACATTTGTGGAGAAGGTGAGGGAATCCCTGTCTTAGTGACTTTGGTGCAGCATAAATCTGCAGCAAGAAAGATATCCAGTGGGCACCTGGAGACAGATCTCTCCAGGCAGCAGGTGTTCAACAAGCTGGGAAGAAGTGCTCCTCCAGGGGGAAAGTGAAAGGCAGAGAGAGGACGGCAGAGATCATGTGTGGTTGTCCTGGGCTTTGACAGAAAATCTCCAAGAGTTCATAGCAGAAGACCACCTGAGTTACACAAAAGACCACCTGAGTTTCACAAAGATCACTCCAGCTGCCTTGAGAAGACAAGAAGGCTTGGGAGCTCAGCAGCCCTGGGAGCCAGGCAGAGGCTCACTGAAGATGATGGTAGCTTAGTCTACCATAGTAACTCCGGTGGATTATCAGGGTGAGAGCCTGGATACACATGGAAGGGAGAGACGACAAGATGTGCTGATGTACTGGATGCACGGTAGGAAAAGAAAACCAGTGAGGGAGATGGCTTTATCTCAGCAGCCAGAAGATGGACTTCTTATTTACAGAGCTCCGGAAGCCTGTAAGTGAAGCAATCTTTAGATATTTGCTTTGGACACAGTAAGCAAAACGTGTTTTTTAGAACTTCCTGTGTATATGTCGGCTGGGCAGTTCAGTGGAGCAATCCTTTGACATACTAGAGGTTTGAGGGATCCTAACGAATTCAGTTCATTTACTCGTAGGGAAACAGGAAATATTCCCATAAACACAGGTTTGCTGGCAGACTGGCAGGAATCAGCATCTTCTGAATCCCAGAATCTCTGATTTCATTGTAACGTGGTAGAATTATCTCTGAACAAATGGGCAAATCTGTAAAAGACCTCTGAGGACAGAACTTACACATTTTTGACTCAATAAAGTGCTTTTCTTTATTGCCCTTTCAAGAGTGCACAAAGCAAGTTAGCTTCTTTTTGATGATTTGAAGTTATTAAGGGAGTATCAACTAATACATGAAGTTAAAAATATCTAAGAGTGGGGCTGGCACTATGGTGTCATGAGTAAATGGCATCCCATATGAGCCCTGGATCGAGTCCTGGCTGCTTCACTTCCAGCCCACCTTCCTGCTAACATGCCTGGGAAAGTAGAGGAAAATGGCCCAAGTCCTTGGGCCCCTGCTACCTACATGGGAGACCCAGATGAAGCTGCTGGCTCCTGGCTTCAGCCTGGCCGATCCCCAGCCACTGCAGCTATTAAGGGAGCAAACCGGTGGATGGAAGATCTCTCTCTCTCTCTCCCTCCCTCCCTTTCTCTCTAACTCTGCCTTTTGAATAAATAAATAAATAAATCGTATATATATATATATATATATCCAAAAATGGTGCCTTTGTATGATTTTTAAAATAAGTTACATATTGTCCTCCTTTTGTAGATACCGGCAGAATCAGGGACCAAACACGTGAGGATAAAAGGATTTAAGAGAAGTTTCAAAGCACCTTTCTAGGAGAAATACCTAACTTTTATTGCTTCATTCACAGTTTTCAAATGTCTTTCAAACAGGCCCTTCATGCTTTTGTTTTCAGTCTCTCTCCCTCAGACCATATATACACATATGGATTCATGCAAGGACACTTTGAAAAGTTCCTGGAAAGTGCATACTGTAAGAAAACTAGGCACACATCTCAAAAGAGTTTTGCACCACCATAAACTTGCATGCCCATTGCTCTGTGTGTGTGTGTGGGGGGGGAGTGAGTGGGTTTCCTTTTAGGAGTGGCATACGGCATTGTTTTGGGTTGAACAAATAGAGTCTCATATATGGGCTAACACACTTTATTTCTGAGTATCTAAATTAAGACAATATCCTATTTTAAGAAAAAAGAAATAATATAACACAAAATTTTTAAAAATTGACTTTTGGGGGCAGCGTTGCAGCATAAGGGTAAAGTCGCCACCTACAACATTGGCATCCCATATGGGCACCGGTTAGTGTGCCAGCTGTTCCACTTCTGACCTAGCTCCCTGCTAATGACCAGGGAAAAGAAGCAGAATATGGCCCAAGCGCCTGGGTCCCTGCCATCCATATGGGAGACCTGGAAGAAGTTCCTGGCTCCTGACTTTGGCCTGGCTCAATCCTGGCTATTGCAGACATCTCAGGAGTGAACCAGCAGGTAAAAGATCCTCTATTTCTGTCTCTCCCTCTTTCTGTAACTCTGACTTTCAAATAAATAAATCTTTAACACCTCATTCTACGTCAACACAAAAGTCAAAGGAAGAAAACTAAAGCAAATACAAAGGCATCTCAAAAGATTGGTAGAAAATTGTAGTTAAAGGAAAAGTTTATTTTGGTGCAAAAAAAATTGAACTGCATGCATTTTTTTCATAATGTGGATTCTCCCTAAATTTTTGAAGATACCTCATATGGATAATTTTCCACCAAAATAAACATCTTTCAATTCTATTTTTTCCAGAAACATTTTAAGTATCCTTGTATGTGATACAGAATAAAACAAAAATCTCTCATGAATATTAGGGCAGTAAAAGCCCACCAGAAAGTCTCATTTGGAGGGGATCTATGAAAACAAAACAGTCCAGTGGCGAGGAAACTGCAAGGTAAGAAGACAGAGCAACGATGGAGGCACCTCAAGCAGGAAGGCTGCGTCACAGCCTGGGTACCATTCAGGACAGTGAATTGTACCCACATTTTCTCAGTGTAAACTGTTATGTCTGGGGCCAGTGCTGTGGCGCAGTGTGTTAAAGCCCCAGCCTGCAGTGCGGCATCCCATGTGGGTGCCAGTTAGAGTCCTGGCTGCTCCTCTTCCAATCCAGCTCACTATGGCTTGCGAAAGCAATAGAAGATGGCCCAATTCCTTGGGCCCCTGCACCCATGTGGGAGACTCAGAAGCAGCTCCTGGCTGGGATCAGCTCAGTTCTAGCCATTGCAGTCATTTGGGGAGTGAATCAGAGGATGGAAGACTTCTTTCTCGCTGGCTCTACCAATCTCTATAACTCTGTCTTTCAAATAAATAAAATAATTCTTTAAAAATATTTTTGTCCTGTTTTGTTTATTAATTTATACATTCTAATAAAGAACTCTCAAAAGATTCTGGAATATAAACTGAGTCCAGATATTTCTGCAAGTTGAAAGAAATTCTGAGTTTTGAGAAACACCTAACTGAAGGATAACAATGTGTGTTATTTTTACTCTTCAGTAGACATCTTTCAATTATTTCTTTAAAGTTTAACTTTGAATTATCCAATTTATTTTAATTTGAAAGGCAGAGGGCCCGGCGCTGTGGCTCACTTGGTTAATCATCCGCCTGCAGCACCGGGATCCCATATGGGTGCTGGGTTCTAGTCCCGGTTGCTCCTCTTCCTGTCCTCTATCTGTGTGGCCAGGGGGGCAGTGGAAGATGGCCCAAGCCCTTGGGCCCCTGCACCCACATGGGAAACCAGGAGGAAGCACCTGGCTCCTGGCTTCGGATTGGTGAGCACCAGTTGAGGCGGCCATTTGGGGGGTGAAACAACAGAAGGAAGACCTTTCTCTCTCTCTCTCTTTCTCTCTCTCTCTCTCTCTCTCTCACTGTCTGTAACTCTACCTGCCAAATAAATTAAAAAAAAATCTTTTTTGAAAGGCAGAGAGACAAAGACACAGATCAATAGACAGACAAAGAGAGTTCATCTATTTGCTGGTTCACACCCCCAAATACCTACAATAGCTGGGGCTGGGCCAGGCCAAAGCTACCAGCCACCAACTCAATCTAGGTCTCCCACACAGGTGGCAAGAACTTAACTACTTGAGCCATCACCTGCTGCCTTCCAGGGTTCACATTTGAAGGAAGCTGGAATCCAAAGCAGTGCCAGGAAGGAATCCTATTCTGCATGTTAACAGCTATGCCAAAAGCCTACCCCAAGTAATTTCAAACTTCAAAACACTTGTCCTTTAGTTTATGCATGGATATTAGCAGGAAAATGTAATTGTTGTCTATTCTATTAAAAATAATGTTTACCAAAGTTTTTAAGGCATCTGGGTAAATCATGGACTTCCTGAGTTCTTACTTTCTTCACCACAGGGTAGTCATGGAGTTCAAATATCATACTCCATGAAGAATACATAGCACAGTTCCTGGCTTACAGAGAGCATTCAGTAATTGCTAGCTGTTTCTTTCCTTTCTGACTACCTATAAAATACTGCCAATAATCCTCACAGATAAAGTTAAAAAATCAACTTTACAAAATGAACATCAGCATTATAAACCATTACTAACTAATGCTCACCAATGTAAAATACCAAAAATATAAAGAGTAAGTTAATAGGAATGTTTAAAATGAAACAAAAAGAAGCATAGGAAAGAAGTTTAGGCAGCTTCTCTGTTGAGATTTTGAATTCTTTAGTTTAATCCTCTTTTTTAATCCAAATAATTTATAGACTGTCAAACAACACATTGTTTTTCCTAGTATTTTCAGTAGTATAAAAACTACAGAAATTTAGTTATTTTTGAGTATAATACATTATAAGCTTAACAGGCAAACACTTATGGGCATTACACTAGTTTTCAATAAAGTTATGAATAATAATATTTTCATATATTATAAATTTAAGCAACACATTAAAAAATATGTATAGCTATTCCCAGAAATTTAAACCACACTATAATTTAGAATCAGTTCCTAGGAAATGAAACATAACTTCTAGTGTGTTCATTTTTAATGGTTCTATCAATCCCTAACACCATTTAAGGATCTCATTTAGGATTACAGGATATTTATAATTTAGCAAAGCAATTTAATATGTGTTAAGTAGAAGTACAAAGATGATTTGTAGGAAGAAGTACTTTAAACCTTTGAAACATATCTGACTCCAATTAAGTGAGAATCTTTATCAATGTAACAGATTTCTCTCTTTTGCATGGCAATATCATTTCTACTGCTTGAAATATGTTGCAACTGTTACTAAATATAATTCCAGTGGCAAAATTCTTTATCAGGAGAATAGCAATTCAGATAATAGTAAGAGCCCACCCATCAAAAAGTAGGAAAACATGTGGTCAGCGCTGAAATTCATTCCTATTGTAACTTTTATTACGATAGGAATGTTCAGTTCTTGGCCATCCCTATGCTATGCTCTATGATTTTTGTTTGATAAGGAGAGTACTGTAAATGAGACAAAGGAATTTAGCAGGGATCAAATCACAACAAATTTTGGATAATAGGCTAAAGAACTTAGATTTTGCTATGAAAATAATAAGGAAACCTTGAAAGATTTTAAGGAAGGAAATGATGAGGTTGGGGTCACATATCAAATAGATTTTTCTAATGGCAGTGTGGAAAACAGTTTCAAAGAGATGGAGAGCAGTTACACAATGACAAATGGTGGTGATGGAATGTGAGCTATCTAATCAATAGATCCTATTCATGGTGGCCCCTGAATGGGAGTAGGATAGCTGACAGGTTAACAGACAGGAAATAAGATGATAATAAAAATGATCTGGGTCAATTATGCTCATTAGATAAGAAAAAGGAATAGATTTGAAAAGATGACAAATCGAGCTTCAGACTTTTTTTAAGTGACTATCAGATGTCCAAGTCAAGGTGACAACAAACATTTGGCAAATATGTATTTTAGATATTACATGTTTATATATAGTATGTAGCATACATAATATACTACATTACACACTAACATATAGAGAGAGACACACACAGTATGTTTATGTGAGTATGAGATCACTATCATGTTTCATTCTATGTGTCATCTTGACTAGGTTAGGGTACCCAGACATCTGCTCAAATAGCAGTAATTTTTAGGAGTGTCTGACATTTAAATCAGTAGACTATGAGTCTTTCCATAAAAAAGGCGGACTTAATCCAATCAGCCAAAGGCCTTAAAAGAGAAAACTAAGGTTGCCCCGGGAAGACAGAATTCTGCTTCCAAATGGTCCAGGTTCTCAAACTGCAGCATGCACTCTCTTCTGGGGCTCCAGGCTGTGGGCCTGCTCTGCAGGTTTCAGACTTGCCTGTCTTGGCAATCATACAACAAAGTGAGCCAATTCCTTAAAATAAATCTCCCTCCTTTTCACAAGGATATGTACATGGATTTCTTTATAAACAATCATGGAAATGCATAGTATGAAAACCTTGCATGGCTCTCAAAAATTTTTTACACCTAAATAAATTTATCTTTCAATTCCCTTTTTCCCACAAACTTTTGAAATACCTTTGCATGTGTTGTAATGTGAGCACATGTGTGTGAAGAGAGAGACACATATAAACACAGCACCATACTTCTAAGAGTTCATGGAAATGGAATTAAAATTTTTTTTGGTAAAAAATTTTGAAATTAATATAAAGTTTTTCAAGGTATACATTTCCACAGATTTTTTGAAGACCCCTGGAATATCCCATTGCTTCTATTTCTCTGGCAAACTCTGACTAATATAACTAAGTAGGTAGAAAAATATTGTTATTTACATACACACACACACACACACCAAAATATGAAGGGGGGCTTTATCAATGTTGCAGGAGTATAGATGAATTTCAATTTCTTCTTTATTCATTTCTTCATTTTAAGTTTTTCCCTTGAAAAAGCACAAATGCATTTTACGTTTACAATCAGAATCAAACAATAAACTAGTTTTACTAACAATAAGAATTAGAAATTTATGTTCCAACTCCTACAGTTTGCCAAAACATTAAAAATTTCAAAAGACATTTGTTAAGTGGATAGGATGTTTGGTAGGGAACCAACATTTCTTTTTTAATATTCTGGTAGGATGGTATAACTTATCTTTTAAAAAAATTTAACTAGAAATGATGGTCAGCCAAATAACATTCAACATGGAGGTCCTACAAGAGAAATGTGGTTGGGATTGACCATCTAGCCATTGTCCATTGGCAAGAATGCCAATGACTTGGTCCTGGAGGCACATCAGATACCTGTTTTGAAAAAGATCTCCTTAGTTTCACTACTCTTGGTGCCATCACACATTTGAATCTGACCTTCATTGCCGGTTGCTTTCACATTCATCCAGCAGCACCCTCGAGGAAACCTGCCACTGTACTTCAGCCGTAAAAAGAAAGTTTGGTATTTGGCAGACAAAAGTGTTTGAATTAGCATTTTGGTTGAAGCACTAATAAGTTTTGATGAGTTTGATTCATGTGACTCTACTCTAAAAACAGATCTGTTCTTGAATGGCTAACAAACTAGGTTTCTACACCCGCGAAATCAGGGAGAACCTGAATGAGGAAGAATTCACCAAAGTCTGAGAAACACATGGGCAGACAATTGACCTTTGCAGGTGGAAGACTTCTAAGTCTAAGGCAGTGTGTGGGCTTTTCAGTAATATTAAATTATCATTACTCAAATGAAATGGTTCTTGAAAGTTATACAGTACAAGTAATCTCACAAAAGTGTGCTTTATGTAGAATCAGGTATCTTGAAACTTCTCTGCTCAGACACATGCAGTGTTACTACTGATACAAGTAACATTATTTCATGCTTATTTTAAAATTTATTTTTATTTATTTGAAAGGGTGAAAGAGAGACAGAGAGAGAAAGCAAGCAGAGAGAGAGCTTGAGAGAGAGACTAGTTCACTCCCTAAATGCACACAACAGCGGGAGCTGAGCCAGCTGGAATTAGAACTCAGCCTGTGTCTCCCACGCAGGTGGCAGGGGCTCACATACCTAAGTCATCACCTGCAGCTGCCTAGAGTGCACATTAGAGGGAAGCTGGAACAGAAGCAGGGTGTGTACTCGAACCCAGGCTTTCCAAAAAGAGATACAGACATCTTCACCTTTGAACTAAATGGCCCCTAAGCTTTAACTCTTTAACTTTTGAAACTACTTCACAGACAAGAATACAGTGAAGAAGAAAAGCCTACTTTAAATATTACTACATGGGAAAAAAAGTTGCCTTAAACAAACAAAGAATTGCAAAAGAAACCCAAAGTGTCACAACAATTTACTCACGAAACATAAAATGGTGAAAACTTTGTAGAATTCCTTTTTTCCTTTTTAAATACTATGGGAAATGAAACTAGGAAACTTCATCAAGATCAAAAATTATTTTTACATGTTGTTCTTATTATACTAAGAAGAGAAAACATTTAAAAGTTAAGCATAGTTAATTCCAAGGAAATATTCAGAAATAATACACTACCAGAGCTTTCCATTTTTTTTTAAGCTTCAAGAATAACAAATTACATTCTGAAAGGAAGATCTATTTCCTAAGTAATCTACATAATGGTTGTAATTCCTCTATGGTTTTGAACATAAAAAATTGGTTTTGAACAGGAAATCTGGGTTGCTGTTTCTAAGACTGATTATAAATTTTCATAAGAAACACAAAAACTTGAACTAAACTTTGGAAATATATTTAACCTACAGTAAATATCATACCCTAGCAAAAAAAATAGAGTTTAAAAAATTCAGGGGAAAAGGCCAAGAACAAGGACATAAACAAAGTGAATAAACATGTCACCAGAAGAATATAGAAGCGATCTGAAGCCGATTAACTTTCCTATGCTTATTACAAGAATGTCATCTTGGGAGATAAAATATAGTACCATAAATTTAAAGGTCACTGAATTTTTCAAGGTAACCCAAACATTGTAAGGACATACAATTAATTCTCCAGTTAGTGTATAACCAATAACTGTAGGAGTTTCAGCTATTTTAAATACAGTCTATATCTACTTTTGTGTCCTGATATTACATACAGTCCAACTTGATAAAAATAAATCATATTCTCTGATCTCCTTTAATATATTTTATGTATAGTGCACACTGAAGGAAAGATCTTTTTGCTAACTATATTTCATACAATTAATGAATAATCTTCATTTGATAAAAATACATTCTATATTCAATATAATCTAAAAGGATAGACATATGAAAATTATCTCCCTTGCTTTTTCTAAATATAAAAAGCCCTTCCAAAGATAATTTTTAATATTGGAAAAAATTCATTTCAAACTATGCTACTGAATTTTTCCAAAACTATATGACAGTATCTAAAAAGGCTAATTATACTGAACAAGTCTGTGTTTTTTATTGACATGCATATCCAAAAGAACCACCAATTGTGGGTGGGAGTTTGGCCCAGTGATTAAGACATCCATGTTTCATATCAGAGCAAGGGTTCTATACCTGGCTCCAACTCTGTCTCCAGTTTCCTGCTAATGCAGACTGGGAGGCAGTGGTGATGGCTCAAAAAACTGAATTCTTACTCCACAGGTGAAAGACCTAGACCAAGTTCTCAGCTCTTGACTTCAGTAGGCAGTAGCCCAAGGCCATTGCAGGCATTTGGGGAGTGAATCAGGAGATGGGAGATCTCTCTCTTGCTCTCTCCCCGCTCCTCTGAAATTAATAAATAAATTGCTTAAAAATCACAAGTTAGAGCCCTGATGATAAATAATATTTATAACATTTATTCATCTACTAGCCACTCTTTTAGAAACTGTTTCTCAAGATTCTAAATAGGTCATATAATCATCAAGCAACAAACTTGTGGAAATAATTGAAGGTGATTAAAGGTGCTACATACTGAGAATGTGTACATAGAAAAGACTGCAGTTTCATAGGCAAGATTCACTTTTCATCTATTGAACATGAGCCACATATTGTATGATGCAATATGTCTTGCAATTGTAGTAGGTTAATCAGCAGATATTAAAAATCTTGTAATTTTGAAAAGTTACATTTTTATGCTCTGGATTATTAACCATAAGGATTAATTAAAGAGTTAGCACTCACTGGATGCCAATTATGTGAGTGCTGCTATGAAGTTTGCCCTGTTCTCAACAGCCCCAAGGAAATGACATCTGAATGTTCCAATTTTAGGTAAGAGAAAACAGACTTGAAGAGGTTAAGGCAGTGATTCTCAAGGTGTTGTTCCCAGACCAGCAAAGGCAGCATCATATGGGAACAGTTTAGAAAGGCAAACTCTTGGACCCCACCCGAGACCTGCTGGATCAGAAACTCAGGGTGTGTGGCCAGCAATCTGTGCTTTATCAAGACTTGCAGGTGATGGTGATGCATGATAAAATTTAGAACCCCAGGGTTGAGGTGACTGGCCTATGGCTGCACATCAAATAATTGATGAAAGTAGAGGAAAACACAGGTTGGCCTCCCTCTTTGATAGCCCAAGACTTAAGCCAGTACCTTTATATGAAGTTATGGCCTTCAGTTAAAAGCCACTCTTTTTGTTTCAAATCTGTATTTCTTTCTAAACTTGATGATTTTTGGTACAGAGAATGTGCTGAACATAACAGAAACTTTGATGTTAGAAAATCTTATAATGCCTCAAGGTCATCATTCTGATGAATGTTCAACTGTCATGTAGAACACAGGAAATACTCCTGACATATTGTCAGACTTGAGATTGAAATATAAGATGCCTCCACCTCCCAGCTGTTGATGTGGCCACACTGACTCTCCACCCCACCTTCCTCAGGCTACAAACAGATCTTCCACCTTAAGCAGGGAGGAGCAAGGGTTTAAAACTGGTGCTCTGATAAGAAGGTAGTTATTTAAAGTTGGCAAGCAAGCAGAATTGGGAATATTCATCTCTTACGGGCCACACCAGGGGAAATCAGAAACAAACCTAACAGGCCCCAGACCTCTAAATCAGCTCTCATCCATGTCATTCATCACTCTGATCCCTCCTTCCCCAGGACCAAAAGCCGACTGCTGCTGATGAACTATGCTATCACCTAAGCTGTTGTCACTGACCGGCCCTAACAATGTGACTAATTGGTGCCAGCCAGTGTCTCGGCAGCTGCAAATTCTTACAATGTAAAAAGCTGGAATGAGAGGTGAGTGTCCAAAGCACTTTGTTTGAAGTAATAGACACACGCATGTGTGTCAGGATTTCTACAACTTAATCAGAAATGAAAGAAGTGTCAAAGATTGACGATCATTACCTCCAGACATATTCTGGGAACTGCTTTGAAAATCCCAAACTTCTTATTCCCTCAACTTGCAAAAACAAATCCTTCATGCTACAACTCTCCATTGAACTTGTGTTCTATGATATGCAGGATTCTGGGTGGATCACAAGAAGGCAGGGAGACCAGAAAGAGACTCCAAAGTAGCACAAGAGGAAGGGGTGGGTAGCAGTATGTCAGGGTGGTCATAGCACAGATGGAAAGACCTACAGTGAGAGTTGGGCAACAGAGCTCTGAAAATGGATTAAGTACAAGAAAAGCGAGTTTGGGGTGGCCACTGTGGCAACGTGGGTTAAGCCACTGCCTGCAGTGCCGGCATTCCATATGGGCACTGGTTCGAGTCCTGGGTACTTCACTTCCAATCCAGCTCCCTGATAATGCGCCTGGGAAAGCAGTGGAAGATGACCCAACTCCTTGGGCCCCTGTACCCACATAGGAGACCTGGAAGGAGCTCCTAGCCCCTGTCTTCGAAATGGCCCCACTCCTGTTGTGGCCATTTGGGGAGTGAAACAGGGCAGATGGAAGACCTCTCTCTCTCTCTCTCTCTCTCCCCCCCCTTAACTCTGCTTCTCCTGTAACTCCGCCTTTCAAGTGAATAAATAAGTCTTTTAAAAGAGATAGAGAGAGAGAGAGAAAGAGAGAGAAAGGGAGAGAGAGAGTTTGAACTTTAGGTTTTGGAGAAAGTCTAGTTTTCTATAATGATGAGATCTATGACAAGACCAAGGGAATGTGAGGAAGAGATTCTTATCCATCAGCAGGTCAGAGAACGGAAAGACCCTTTTCGCTTTCTCTTCTCCCTCTTCCCAATGTTTAAATCTCTAAGGATGACGACAGACATTAGAATGGAAAATGACATACAAGGTGCTGAAGTTGTTATTGCATGAGGAAGAGAAACTGGGTTTTTTCAGTGTATCATACCAATGAGGAGGGGTATTAGGAGGTAAAGTTGGCTTAAATGAACTTCAAAGAAACAGAGACTTTTGAAAAAAAGGAGGCAATACTTTTACTACCTGGTGAAGTTTTTGAGTGGAAAAACATTTGGGGAGAATTGCTACTTCAAAAAACAGTCCCTACATTTTCTAGCATCACTGATGTTACAAATTTTCTTGGGATCTGCAGAGGCCACTTCAGAGTAGTTGGGTTCAGTACCTAACTGCAGCTTCCTGCTAATGCACATCTTTGGAAGTAACAGTGATGGTGCAAATGACTGGGTTCCTGCCACCCACACAGGAGACTGGATTGCATTGCAGGCTCCTGACCTGGCCATTGTGGGTATAGGGGGAATGAACCAGCACATGAGAGACCTCATTCTCTCTCTCTCTCTCTTTCTCTCTCTCCTTCTCTCCCCTTTTCTCCTTCTCTCCCACACCACAACTCCCCACTCCCCAACCCTCTGTCTCTTACTTGCTCAGTCTCTCTGCCTCTTTTTTTTTTTTTTTTTTTTTTTTGACAGGCAGAGTGGACAGTGAGAGAGAGAGAGACAGAGAGAAAGGTCTTCCTTTGCCGTTGGTTCACCCTCCAATGGCCGCCGCGGCCGGCGCGCTGCGGCCGGCGCACCGCGCTGATCCGATGGCAGGAGCCAGGAGCCAGGTGCTTTTCCTGGTCTCCCATGGGGTGCAGGGCCCAAGCACCTGGGCCATCCTCCACTGCACTCCCTGGCCACCGCAGAGGGCTGGCCTGGAAGAGGGGCAACCGGGACAGAATCCGGCGCCCCGACCGGGACTAGAACCCGGTGTGCCGGCGCCGCAAGGCGGAGGATTAGCCTAGTGAGCCGCAGCACCGGCCTCTGCCTCTTAATAATAAATAGTCTCTCTGCCTCTCAAAAATAAATAATTTTTTTCTTGATTCAGAGGAAACATTCCCTTTTTTCTTCTAAATGAACTTTACCAGGAAACTAAGGGAGATGAATAAAACAATAACAATAAAAGCATAAAAATGAATGAGCTTAAAAAAAGAGATTCCTCAGTGTAAGTAACTAGCCTAACCACAGATCGAGATGGCTGGAATGAGTACTGGGCAACCAGCCCTGACTTATCTGCCTTGCCCAGATCCCATGTGATTTGCATGCCAAATGGACTGACTTCACCTCAAGCAGAGGTACAATTTTAGCCCATACCAGACCCTTCCAGAATACCCGATGTGTTCTCTTTGGCTGTCCTGTATTACTTACAACTTCCCTCACTCCAGCAAATGCTTCCCACGCCTGGAGAAGGCACTTTACCTCCTTGCTCCAGACTCCTGCTCTAGCTATGAAGCTCTGCTAGGAAGTTTTTCTCAGGCATCGTGGGTGATTGCGTAAGAGCTGCGGATACCAAATAACTTGCTTAGACCTCATTTTCACATGCATATGGTCCTTAGTCTCAATAAGGAGTCTAGGTTTCTTGTTCTTCACTTGCTCACTGAATATACCCATTCTTCTACTCCACTATCATATTTCCTGTAGATATCTTTTGCCTGAAACTCTCCTAAGTTCCTTCTCAAATTTCTGCTTTTGGACATTCCATGACCATATGGGTTAAATGCATCAACTCAAATTCCATATCTTCTCACTCAGAAACTCTCTTCTTCTTTGCATCTCCCTTATCTTGAAAAGATAGCACCAACCTTCCTCAAGGCTTCCAAGGCTAGGGAGTGTCATAATCAGGACCACATTTACTCCAACTCTTCATTCAACCATCCTAAAAATGACATCATTGCCTGCTTTCATTTCTACCACTACATTCCTAGCTTTTGATTCCTCTTCTGAACAGCAGCCTTTCAACTTGTCCTGCTTACAATACATCTCACAGACTGGGCCAGACTTTAATTTTGTAACACATGACTTTTAGTCTATTGCTTCTTGAGTTCTAAAAAATTCAGTGAGTCCTATTATAAAGTTCTAACTTAGCTTGGTTATACAAAGTCTCCCCCCACCCCCTTTTTTTTTACATATTAGCCTGAATCCTAGGTTGCTGCTATATCCTGAAAATAGCAAATGTCTTTGTTCTTATGTTACATTGTCCATAACACAAAAAATAATACCTGTCTCTAACTCTTCCTTCAGGATATACTTCAAAAGCTACTTCTTCAAGGGAACTTTCTTTGATCTTCTTTTCTCACTATTAGAAACAACTGCAATTCCCTTTGTGTATTCAGACATCTTGTTCACAGCACTCTTAAGTACCATATATCTAGTGGAAGTATATCGATTTTATTTCTCAACTAGATTGTGATTTTCTTGAACATACTAGGATATTTAACACAAACTGCTTGAACAAGTAAAATGGGAGAACAGGGAAAGGTTGCCTATGGCTTACATTTATTTAGATTTATAGCCCAACTGTGATAAACAGACTAGCTCACCAAAAATGTTCATGTCCTAATCCCAAGAACTAAAGGATATGCTATCCTGAAAGTCCAAAGTAATTCTGCCTATAAAACTAGGTTACTAAATGTAAAAAATAGGCTTAGCATATGTGATTATCCAGATAGGTCATGGCTAATAACACTGTTCCCCAAAGAGCAGAAAACTCTCTGGCATCAGAAATGCAGAAAAAGGAGAAGTCAGAGAGTCTCTAAATGTGATAGCTAATCCACCCACCTGTGCCATCTGGAAAGCAAGAAACAGAATACAAGCCAATCTAGGAGCAATGGCCAGCCCATGAATGATAGGAAAAAAAACGGGAACCTCATTCCTACTACCACAAACACTGGGAACTGATATCGCCAACAACCTGAATGAGCCTGGAATTAGATTCTTCTCTATAGCTTCCAAGCAAGGAACATAGACTTAACAACACCATGATGCAAGTCTTACAAGAATCCAAGCAAAGGACCCAACTGCGCCCACTCAGACTTCTGACCTGCATGAATTGTAAGATGGTAAGGTTATATTGTCTTAAATTGCTAAACCCATGGTAATCTAGAATACCAGTTTCTATTGGCAGCAACAGAAAATGAATATATCAGGACTGACATTGTGACTCAGTAGGTTGAGCTGCCCCTTGCAGCGTTGGCATCCTATACGAGCACCAGTTTGGGTCCCAACTGCTCTGCTTCCAATACAGCTCCCTGCTAATGTGCTTGGGAAAGCAGCAGAAGATGGCCCAAGTACTTGGAATCCCCGCACCCACAAGGGAGACCTGGATGGAGTTTCTGGCTCCTAGCTTTGGCTTCAGCTTTGGTTTGGCCCAGACCTAGCAGCTGAGGTCATTTGAGGAGTGAACCAGCAGACAGAAGGTCTCTCTCTCTCTCTCTCTCTCTCTCTCTCTCTCTCTGGAACTGCCTTTCAAATAAACCAATAAATCTTTAAAAAAAAATAAGAAAACTAATAAGCAAATTTAAGGCAGTAATTTCTCTGAATGATTTTTTTAAAAAAAATCACACAAAGAAAATCTAAGTAAATTTAAATTAGTAAGGAAGGGGCTGGCACTGTGGCACAGTGGGTTAAGGCCCTGGCCTGAAGTGCTGGCATCCCATATGGGCACAAGTTATAGTCCCGGCTGCTCCTTTTTTTTTTTTTTTTTTTTTTTGACAGGCAGAGTGGACAGTGAGAGAAAACGACAGAGAGAAAGATCTTCCTTTGCCATTGGTTCACCCTCCAATGGCCACCGCGGCTGGCACGCTGCAATTGCGCACCGCACTGATCCGAAGCTGGGAGCCAGGTGCTTCTTCTGGTCTCCCATGGGATGCAGGGCCCAAGGACTTGGGCCATCCTCCACTGCACTACTGGGCCACAGCAGAGAGCTGACCTGGAAGAAGGGCAACCGGGACAGAGTCCGGCACCCCAACTGGGACTAGAACCCAGTGTGCTGGCGCCGCAGGCGGAGGATTAGCCTATTGAGCCACAGCGTCAGCCCCGGCTGCTCCTCTTCTGATCCAGCTCTCTGCTATGGCCTGGGAAAGCAGTAGAAGATGGCCCAAGTCCTTGGGCCCCTGCACCCGTGTGGGAGACTCCGAGGAAGCTCCTGGCTCTTGCCTTCTGGCTTCGGATCAGCGCAGCTCCAGCCATTGCGGCCACCTGGAGAGTGAACCAGCAGACGGAAGACCTCTCTCTCTGTCACTACCTCCCTCTGTAACTCTGTCTTCCAAATAAATACAATACATCTTCAAAATTAGTAAGGAAAAAATGGTTAAAATACATGGTCCCAGTTTCTTGCCTATTCTGAATATGCTTAAAAAGACATAAATCTCTCAGCAATTACCAGGAGTAGTGCTTGGACAAATGGTGTTTCTATCAGGATCTGCAAGGTGTCATTTACTCCGGCTAATTCTGATTCACCCCTCCCTGGAGTCCCCCTCCACACTTCCTCTCATCCAGCTCCTTGAGAGACACTGACTGACAAATGTCAAGGACCAGCGTAGCACTCTAAAGACATTATGTAATGAAGCTTACGTTAATGCTGTCCCTATGAGATCCAGCTTTCAGAATAAATAACTGGCCTTGTCGACAACATGTTAATGTCAATAAGCAACCATAATGACTATGGAAAGTACTTACTGAGAGCTTATTCTGAGTCAAGCAACATTCTGAATAGCATCCCTCATTTAATTCTTTCAACAAAGCTATTGGATAGCCTCTATAAGTCTCTACTTTTCAAATGAGACAACAGGTAAAATGTTTAACACCTGGTACATAGTACAACCTATGATCAATCTAGAGATATAACCATCTCATTATCTGTTTGGAGCTATAAGGGTATTCAACATCCACTTCGACCCTTTTCATATTTTATATAGCCACACTTCGATTTTTTTACATCAAACTTTCAGATTTTTTAGACTTAGTTCCAGAAGTATTAGGCAATCAGGAAATACGCAAACTATGTGTAAGGAAAGAGTGTGAACACAGAAGCCAAGCTAGTAGTAAGCCAAAAAGGGAGACTACCAAAGAGATATTTCTAATTGTAGCCTGGTGTCCTTCACTAGTGGGCAATTTTAGTAGTGGGGAGTATGGATAGAGTTGGGGGCAGGTAATCTCCCTACCAGTGAGCCAACAGTTCCTCCCAGTCACTGTAGGAATAAGGCCAAAAATTACACTTGTTTTATGATTTCTTCATTTCAGGGGATTCTCTGAATCTGAAATTTCATATGCTTGGTTTCAGTCCACCATGTTCTTTCTGTTAAACTTCAGCTGCTTTCAGTTAGTAGGCTAGGGAAATATTCCAAAATATACCCAACAAATGCAGTCACCGTTGCATCGCATGCTATTTCTGGTCCAACTATCAAGAGTTGAAAGAATGAAGTTTGGGAGGGTCTTTCCACAGTCAAGATCGTTTTTGGCAAATGTCAGATAGCCAAATGTCTCATCTGGGACAGTATGGAAGAATTCATGGTACAATGAGAATGAAATCAGTTTTTATGTTATGCAATTAAAATCTGTTAGTACAGCAACCTGATGCCTCTACAATGCTAACAGAATACTGCCACCCTAACAGGACAAGATCCTTCAGATACTTGGTTTCCTGCATTGTATGTTAACATATATAGTTAACAAATTCAGGGTGTAACTCTTTCCCCTCTTATTAGGAATCTAATTAGATTTCCTTTTTCTTCATTAGGAGGAAATGTCAATTTATTATCTTTTAAACTACAGGAATCAATCTTATTTATCCATCTCCTATGAATAATAAGCAAACAAAACAAATAAACAATTGGCATTATGGCTTATATAGAAGAATGTCATTTACCTTTCCCTGAACTCTTCCTTGCCTTGGGTGATCAATTACTTAAATGATGCCAACTCTCAGTCAAAAGAAATAATTCTGGCATTTGGAATATTTATTAAAGTGAAAACAAATTAATTGCTTAATGTGAGTAATGTAATTTGAGAGAAATCGGATATACACTGACAAAGCACATCCCTCAGGAGGTCTATGCATGAGGAGCCTATTCATACCTTAGTAATTTTAAATAAATTCTCCAACTTAGCATACATACAACATTTTTTCCAGGAAAAAAGAGGAAATGAGGATTATGTTACTTTTTACAAAGCAATACATAATGTTTGAAAGTTGATTAAATCCCTAATTACTAAATTAAAGCTGAATTAAGCTTGAAATTCATTCTTTAAATTGGTTGAGGTAAATAGATGTTTTCTAAATTAAATGTACTCATTTTAACGTTTGAGGGTATTCACAAAAGGACATTCATGTCTCTCAACTGTTTAAGAAAAATACATGGAAAACCTATTTTGTAGATATTTTGTTTGTTGGTTTTAAATCACCTCTGTAATGTAACTCTCTGAGTAAATACACACACACTTAAGATCCCTCCCCCATTCTAGGAGAAAACAAAAGAAAAAGACTAGAGACATACAGAAAAAAAAGATCACTATCACACAATGCTGTTTAATTACAAGATGTTTATGATTGCTAATGCTTTTAAAAAAAATCAATGACTGGTTTCTATTTTGTTTCATCTGATAAATTTTCACATTTCAACACTAATTCTTTGAAATGAATGAAAATATCTTTACTAAAAGAGACTTCCAATGTCTTGCCTTACCATTCATTCATTTTAGAATATGACTATTATCTGATTGGTATTGGTGATCCTACACCACTCTCCTAACTGGTTCATGGGAAAATGTTCAGATCAAGATATGTATTGGCACATTTCATTTATTAATTTGAACTGGATTAGTCCAGCACAGTTCCTTTTGTGTAGTAGTACTTAGAGGGTAAACAAATAATGAGGACAAAATGTACAAACCCTGCCAAATAAATAATAACAAATTACTGTCCAAATTGCCATAAATGTCAGAGCAAACACTTCTGCAGTGAAAATGCTATATTATTTTGATTTTCAATACAGTTGGCAAGTGCATTATAACACCAAAGCGGCAAAACATTTTCTCATCAGCACATGCTTTATTCACTTGGGGCTTTAAAAAAAATCTTATGTTTCATTTTTAACCTAAAAATGTCACACAAAAACTTAATTGCTTGGTGAGCCATCTTTTTTACTACACATATTACATACTGCTTTGTATAATACACTGTTATATATTTGCTAACTCAATATAGTTATGCTCTGCTAGCTCAGCAGAACAAGACTCCTTGGTTGACAAGCCAACATTCCAATATAAAACAGACTCAGCTTTGCATTCAAATATGGGATTTGATTTTCAAATAGAAGATGTAGCTATCATTATAACTGCATATCAATATTTGTGCATATCAGTGATGGCTACAGCCAAATTCAACTATAACAAGAACACTTTTTGGAAAATCTGGTTCATGCTCACCCCACAAACTCAAAATATTTCGCATTTTGGAAAAAACATATTTATCATTCTTGTATAATTTTATGTCAATATTACTTGTATATTCCTTCTAACCATCACTGTGCTTGTAATTCAATTTACAAACAAAAAAGAAAGATAATTAAAAGAAGAGTATGAAAATTACTATAAAGGAACAGAAACATCTGACAGCAAAAATAATAAACATTAAGAAAATGATTTTGTTTATTAGTAACAACTTGTGTGTGTGAAAAAGAGAAAAGAAAAGTTCATGGACGGTAGCATTTCCCACGGATGTTTCCTGGATCATTTTCCGCATGGCCTAAAATGAGGGAGAGAAGATGACTCTTAATATCCTACCATGAAGGAACCCACTTTGTCTCTGTTGACCAAATTTATGAACTGTAGAACCTGCTTTCTACCCCTACCCAACTACGCCATTTCCTTGACCATAACATATCTCCTTAAACAAAGAATGATACTATATAGAGTTCAAACCAGAAGAAGTGATTTGCAATAATGCATTGTATGGCATGAACTCACACGGTAATCCAGATGATTAGAATAAAATACATTCGGGGAACTGAGAACTCTTATTACTGTTCAGTAGATATTCATCCATATATTCCCTATTGTGAATTAGTAGATGCAGACATAGCTTAACTTACAGGGTTTTAAAATGGAGATGTATGGTGATAACTCAAATTGGCTTTGTCTACATTGCATTTAACATTTATGCATACAGAGACAAGAGAGGAATAATGAGAGAGAATAAAAAATACTGTCTATAACACTAGACATGTAAGATCTCCCTTGATGTCACACACACTTTGATACTACACATAGCATCAATTTACACAGGAGAATTTTACACTGTAATAGCTTTTTGTGCTTCAGTTACTACCAACTAAAACTATGATCAGAATAAGAAGACAAAAAATGTCCACAGGGTTTGCCATTCTTACTTGAAAGATTTGGTATATCATTAATTTTGACAAATTGGGACATTATTTTCACTGAAGCTTCTATTTATCCTTAAGAGAAGTTCAATACCTCATTAAGAAAATTCCTTTGCCCTTAACGGGAATATTTCAAAGGATGGCTGCTTTACCACAAACCTAAGCAATCGGTTCCATTCCTGTGCATTCTTTCCTTCAGATTATTGTTCCATGAAGCCACCTTGTCAGGAAACAGGAAAATTGCCTTCTTCATTTATATTACCTTGGAAGTATTTGTAGTCTCGTGATTATATCTCTCTTCATTCCCAGGGGTAGGAGCAAAATGCTAGCAGTCTAAGAATACAGGAAATTGAAATTTTGTCACCTGCAGAGGACTAAAAACGTGTTTGATTTTTTTTCCCTTCTACGTTAAGAAAGGATCTCTTGTGCGTGAAGGAAAATTACCTTCCCTTCAGTAAGACACATCTGGAAATATTCTTAACGATAGTCTTGCAGAATGAGTAAGAAAGCTGATACCAATGTTCTTGTGATTTATTACAAGAATGCAGTCGAGTCTTTAAGGGATGTTTTCTTTTACTCAGCTATTTGCTTCGGAATCATGATGCAACTGATAGCCAGAAACAGAAATTTTCTTCACTGAAGGGCATTTTGCTCCGGATATCTACGCACTGCATCAAAATGAAGTTGAAACCAAATAACCCAGTGGGCTCTTCAGACTTCCAGAAATGCCTTCTAGCTATTTTAAACAGCCAAGTTGGCTACAAATTTTCGGCAAGTGGCCCACAATAGAACCCTTATCTTGCTATTCATCAAACTCTCCACTGAAGATTTTACTGCCATCTCCTAAGGTCTCATACTGTGCAGGCAGACTACAGTGGAGTAACCCAATTTGCCTTAGAATTGAGACTAATAGCAGAACCTCTCTGCCTATTCTTGTCTTAAAGGCTTGTTAGAGTCTCTATGGGGAGGAAAGTTTCCCTGCTGATAGAGTTGCAGCAAATCAAAAATGAATCATGAGTACAAAGAAAGATTATTTTGTTCAGTGAGACAACGCTTACTCCCTTACACAGGCGACAGCATTTGTAGCTAATTACCCAATTACCACTGATAGAATAAGGTATGTGAAGAGAATTAAATGCATGAGGGATGGGGAACATGTGGAACCAGCAAGACTTGATAATATCCTAAGCATCCCTATTTCATTGAGGTACCAGAAGGACCAAAGCACAGAGGACAGAGAACAAAATTAAACATTACAACATGCTCAGTAATAAGATTATTACCAAATAATACCAAAACCTGGGAGTTCTTAGGATACAAAAACAATGTCAAGTCCTAAGGTGGAATTGAAAGAGAAAATAAGTAAATAAAAAACAAAACACCAAGCCCCCCCTCAAAAAAAAAGTTGACAATATTATCCAACACCAAATACCTAAACAGAAAAGAGTGAATTTAATGTAAGTTTCAAAAATTGGTCTTTTCTTTATATATTGGCAGTATTTCTTAGAAACACAACAGTAACTACCCCCCTTAACAAAATGGTCTAGTAAACACTTTAATTCATGATTTAAGGCACTATCTAAAGTTAGCAACAAAACTACAATTGATTTTGATTGTTAAAATCTTCACACTAAAATTTTAGGATAAAATAAACATTGGAAAATTGAACCTTATGTAACACTGAAGCAGGAAGGGAATTATGCACTGAAGCACAAGATAAAAAGGGGGAAAATGCACTTGGTACATCACAGCTGTCTTCCATTACATATAATTACCCATTCTCAGCCTGAGCTGGGGAACAAAAGCTTAGAAAGAACAATGGGTGTGTATATGTCAAAAGGCAATACTTCCCTTCAACTATGTAGCCTTTTATTTATTTAAAGAAAAGTATGTAGAACAAGAACAACCTGTTTCTATATTACAAACTTTATTTTATTTTGCAAAATGATGTTAATGTATTGATCAAGAATAAATTTTGGCTATCAAGCAACAAATTGTAACAAATGTACTGCTTTAGAGTAGAAGTAATGAAAAGTTTAAATAATTTTTGAAGTTGGAAATCAATCATAAAAAGCATTATAGTTTGTTTTTTTTAAAAAAGGAAACCTCTTATTGCAATAAATTATTCAATGAAATTGGTTTAACTATCCGATTCAGATGATATAACCTTTATTTATCAAATTTATTATCCCAATATTTTTAAAGATAAAAGATGTGGATTCATCTGTCTCTTTAATTGTTTGGCTTAACCCAGTAATAAAACCCATATGTAATTTATGGCTTGAGTCTCTCCATGGAAACCAACATTTTTTGTGTGTGATAAAGTTTTCAAAAAAGAATACCTGCTTTCTATCCACAATTGGTAAGTTTTAAACAAGAAAGTTGCTGGTTTATGTAGACTACAGTCAAGCAATGTAATGAGAAATAATTTCTTTAAGATTTATTTTACTTATTTGAAAGACAGTTACAGAGGGAGGAAGAGACAGAGAGAGAGGTCTTCCATCCACTGGTTCACTCCCCAGATGGCCACAATGGACGGAGCTGCGCTGATCCAACGCCAGGACCCAGGAGCTTCTTCCGGGTCTCCCACATGGGTGCAGGGGCCCAAGGACTTGGGACATCTTCTACTGGTTTCCCAGGCCATAGCAGAGAGCTGGATCAGAAGAGGAGCAACAGGGACAGAATCCGGCGCCCATATGGGATGCTGGCACTTCAGGCCAGGGCTTTAACCTGCTGTGCCACAGCGCCAGCCCCAATGAGAAATAATTTCAACATAGTTCACTAACACTTGGTCACCCTTTCAAATACTAAGATGCTTTCTATAGTCACTTTTTAAAGAGTTATTTATTTATTTGAAGGGCAGAGTGACAGAGAGACAAAAGAGGCAGAGAGAGAAATCTTTCGCTCATGATTCATCCCCAAATGCCCTGCCCTCAACAGCCAGGTCTCAGCCAGAAGATTAGAACTCTACTTGGTTCTCTCTCTAGGGTGGCAGGAGCCCAAGTACTTGGACCATCATGCTCTGGCTCCCAGGCCCATTAGCAGGAAGTTGAATCAGAAGTGCAGAGAGGCTGGGAATCAAATGTGGCACTTGATACAGGACATCTGTGTCCCATGCAGTAGCCACAATGCCCTTCTTTCTACTGCTATTTAAACTAAGTTGATACTGTGGCAACTAAAAACAAAAACATATGTAAAATATGGCTATGCATTTGAAACAAAGAGTAAAACTCTCTTCTTAAGGAATAGTTTGTCTTTTGTTTGTCTTCACAACTTAGCTCTTATTTTTTCCTCTGCATCAGCCTTGCTTACCATCCTGGCTTCTGCTGTGGTTTGTGAGTGACTGGGTGAACTCCATGCACTTGCCTGCAAGTGGCAGAACTCTGTGATGAAGGAAATTAGCAAGAATCCCAGAGGTTGCTGACATAAGGCTTTGTTTTGATGCACAAAGATTACTTCAATGTCTCAGTCTCTGATTTTTCAGTTCTATCTATGTATGTTTGTCACTTGTGTCCCCTGTGAAGGAAAGATCGCTCCTGCAGGACCAAGCATCTCATTTTCACACAACAATGCCATCAGAGGAAAGGACCCTCATACAAGAATGCCCTCGAGGGGTTGGAAATGGATAGGAGGAACAAGGCTCTTACAGGCAGGCAATATTCCCCGGTAGCACCAGAGTAAATTACCTTTGTAAACCTCTGGAGTCATGACTGAGCTCCTCCTCAATGGCAAGGGATAAAGGGATTGCCAAAATTGCGAGTCAATTAGAACCCATCATCTTGCTCTGAGCACAAGGCTTCTCAGATGGCATCAAAATACTGTTAACAGGAGAAGTCACTGAGCAGAGGAACTGAGAACTGTCATAAGCAAGACTATCCACAAGTCTCAGGACCTGCTCTCCACTTACTCAACTACATGAGCTCAAGGAAGCTTGCTTTTCTTTCTAAACACTGTTTCTACACCTGTAAAATGTGAATAAAAATAGCACATATCTCATAAGAGTATTTTAGAGGTGAAGTGACATAAGGTGTGTCACTTAGAGCATTTCAGAAAGATTTTTGGAAAATAAAATTAAAAGGTAAGTTTATAGGGCCAATGCTGTGGTGTAGTAGGTTAAGCTGCCACCTACAACACTGGCATCCCATATGTGGACTGGTTCCAGTCCCAGCTGCTCCACTTCTGATCCAGCTCCCTGCTAATATGCGTAGGAAAGCAGGTGAAGGAGGCCCAGGTGCTTGGACCCCTGCCACCCATGTAGGAGACCCAGATGAAGCTCCTGGCTTCTTCCTGGTGAACCAGTAGATAGAAATGTCTTTATCTCTCTCTTTTTGTAACTCTGCCTTTCAAATAAATAAAATATTTTTAAAGATAAGTTTATGCTGGCATAAAACAATCAAAATCCATGCATATCCAGGGGTCTTCAAAAATCTCACAGAAAAATGTCTATTATGGAAAACAGAGTGATGGATTTTAAACTTTTTTGGATCAGAATATAGCTGTTCTTTAACATTACTTTTTTACATACTTTTTGAGGTACCTTTATATCCCTGGAATAAAGATAGACTGTGTCAATGAGATACTCTGTTGGCTTCTGTGGTGTTATCATAACTATGAGCTATTGCATTGATGAAAACCTGCTTCTTTATTTTCTTCTAAGAACAACCTTCTAACAAGAAAAACAAAGTCATTTGAAAATACTGGTGCCCCTGTGAGTGTACATATTTGGAGAGGGGAGAAACTGGCATAATACCTGATTTAGCTTTGTGACATTAGCTATGAACCCAAATCTCTGAGAATCAGTAATTAAGAAGCTTTTTATTTTCCATGTGAGTTTCATTTTTACTGTGCAGTTTCAAATATATTAAACTTTACATTTTAATCTAATTATATTTCAGGTTTTCATCTTTGTTATAACTTAATAAATTTTAAGGAAAGTAAAAGCTAATCATTTTGTATTTAATGTTTTACTTAGTTTATTTATTTAAAAACTCAGAGAGACAAACAGAGATCTCCCACGTACTGGGTCACTCCCCAAAGGCCTGCAATAGCAGAGATGGGACCGGGCTGCAGCCAAGACCTGGGAACTCAATCCACATCTCCCGTTTAAGTGGCAGGGGCTGAAACACTTGAGCCATCACTACTGCCTCCCAGACTGTGCTTTTGCGGAATGTAGGAATTGAGAGTGGGACCCTGACTCCAATCCAGGACTCAGACTATGGGAGGCAGGCAGCCCAGGCAGCAGCTTAAGCACTGTGCCAAACATCTGCCTCAGGGGCTTTCAGTTTTAATTATAATTTCATGGGGCATCACTTGATTTCACTTAAATATGCTATTTTCTCATTCAAAGTGCTACTAAATTTACATGAAGTTACACATATTTCATTATTGATCTGATCTGAAAAATAAGTTACTACTTTTGAACTATTTTTATTTTTTTATTAGTGAAGCTTTTTTTTAATTCTGTTTTTATAATATGTAAAAAGAAAGTGAGTCAAATTTGAGAATCTACTGCTCTTTCATAGAGCTGAGTATTAGAAAAAGGTATTCTCTGTGTTTTAAGTTTTACAGCAAAAAGGAATTTGTAAAGCTGAATTTTTTTTTAATGGAACCATCTACTAAAAAATGTGACTGTGACACAGACCTACCTAGGAAGTTCTATATCCACTGCCTGAATGTGGAACTGATCCACCTGCCACTATATCATGCTCCTGATGCTCTGTTCTATTAAAAACAGGACAAGAATGAAAGAAAATCAGCTCCTTTTGCTTCAAATTCATGACCCATCAATCTTAAACACAGGAGCTTTGCTTTGTCGCTTGGTATGTTATCAACATATGAGACTTTAGGTTGAGTCTAGGTCTCTCTGAATCATATTTTATGGCAACTATTTTACAAGATGTGAGCATGCATTACCTAGTATCTCATTGTTTCCCCCTTTCTAGCCTGGGGAATTCTCTGACTTCTAACAAATCTGTGTTCTATGACTCCTTGTTTAACCACCCCTCTGCTGTTTCTCTCCCCATCCCCCACAAATCTGACTGATGTTGCCGTAAGTGGATCCACTCCTGGGGGTCCACAGACAACCTTCCCATAACCGCCTGTGCACACTGATAAGGAAGTGATTCCCAACCATGTGTCTGGTTTGTTAACTTGGGTCTGGACTTTCCAAGTCTGCTCTTGTTACAACTTCCTCTGCTGCAATCTGAATCCATTCTGGAATCCTCAAGGACTGCGAAAGGACAAAAGAAATGTCTTTTATTGTTATAAGGTTTATGACCCTCTATTTGATGTTTGACAGTTGGGAAGGATTATTTTCTTTTCTTAACAACCAGTGACTTCTGTTGAGACTTTAGCTTTATATTAAGCAAACACCCTGAAGGACAAAAGTTCTGCTTAGTTAGAAATCCAAAATTCAGTACAACATTTGAAGGTAGAGATGGGAGTGTTTGGGCATTTAAAAGCAGGCCAGTTTCCAGGTTGCTACACATACGCTACCAGTAAGTTCCCCAGACAAGTCCGGGCAATGTCCTTCCAAAGTCTTATTTCATTCGGTAGCCCAATTATAGCAGCTTCCAAAAGTCCCACACTGGCCATCTTTCCAGAAACACTGATCTTCACTTCACAAACTACAGTGGCAGGGAACATGTTGAAAGAAGCCATCCCTCTGAGATTTACAAATTTTAAGTTGGGATTCACTTTTTTTAAAGATTTGTTTTTTTTAAAGGCAGACTTACAAAGAGAGAGACAAGGACACACACACACATACACAAACATACACACAAATGAGAGAGAGAGAGAAAGAGAGAAAGAGAGAGAGAATCTTCCATCTCTTGGTTCACTCCCCAAATGGCCACAACAGCCAACAGTCAGGGCTGGGCCAGGCTGAAGCCAGGAGTCAGGAGATTCTGCTGGGTCTCCCACATGGATGCAGGGGCCCAAGCACTTGGGCCATCTTCTGCTGCTTTCCCAGGTGCATTAGCAGGGGAGCTGGATCACAAGTGGAGCAGCCGGACTCAAACCTGTACCTATATGGGATGCTGGCCTGCAGGCCACGGCTTTAACCTGCTGAGCCACAGCAAAAGCTCTGGATTCTCTTTTAAATTTAAAAATTATATAGAAAATATTTATATTTATTTATATTTATAAATTATTTATTTATTAGAAAATGTTTATATTTCTCATTGCTGAAGAATATACAGAACCATTTTTGCTAAAGAGCAAGCAAAAGCCTAGCTTGAATACGACTTAGCTGATACACATTCTTTTCTTTTCCTTTGTGGAATACATATTTAAAATATTATTATCCTATTATAGTTACTTAACATTTAAAATTTCTTTCCCCTCACCAAAGCAGTCAAAGGGGAAAATATTGAAAACTCATCTCTCTATATATTAAAAAGCTATGTTTAAGTCCCTAAATCAGTCCACTTCTCTCTACTTCCTGCACGCCGCCCCTCCTTCAGCTCTCCAGGGGAAATCAGGTAGCTCTGTCAGTTGAAGGGGGATTTATTGTGCCACCGGACTTAGATCTCCCTCTGGAGATATCCAATTTTGCCCTATCTCTTCTTTCAGAAGGAAAATAGATGAGCTGACTAAACTGTTAGATCTCACTTCTGGATTCTCCACAGATTTCTGTCCATGAATTGAAACCCTAGCTGAAACAACACCAAAGACATGAATTCCATTTTTTTTTCCCAGAGTGATCGCCTATGCAAGTGTTTTATTATTTGTCATCTGCTTGGGATCGAGGAAATCTCTTCTTACACCTGAGTAAATTAAAAATAGGAAATCTATTTGGATTTCATATCAAGCAGATATTTCATATCAAGCAGATATTTCATATCAAGCAGATATTTCATATCAAATAGAGATTTCTAATGTTTGTGTCATGTACGGGGTCTGATAAAAAAATTAGACTGTAAGAATGTATCACCAAAAATCTATTCTGATCAAGTATATTCTTAAGAGTGATTTGAATATTCAAAAACACTCTCCTGGGAAGAAAAGCTGGAAGATTAATAACTACGTTTTTTTGTGGGCATCTGTTTGCTTTCACATGCCTTCAAAGGTCCATACTTTATGTTGTGTAACTTATACACTTCAATTGTCTCACTTAGGACTGTCATAGACATTTTTATTTTATTTTAACTTTACACATGGGCGAACTAAGCCTTTGGAAATTTAGGTTCTCATCTAAGGTATCACAGCTTGGACTCAAACCCTATTTGTCTGTTTCTGTAACCCATACTCCATTTACCAGATGCCCTTTTGGAAATTTAGAGGGGGAGATTCTCTATGATATATGACTTTAATTACTAGCTTTATAGCTCTAGCAATAGGTGTGAGAACAGTATTTTCCATCTTGTATTTGCAAAGGAATGTTCTAAAGAAAGCATACGTTAAAATACTAAATCAGATTTGGTATGAAAATATACCCAATCACTGTACCAAACTGCAGCACTTTTCAGAAAAATTAACTTGTAGCTTTTATAAATATACTTAGCAAGTACCTAGCACACAGAAAGCACTAACTAAATGCTTACCAGGTTACTGATCATAAATATATACCTGTCCTCCCACATTAATACACTGAATAATTTTATAACTATAAACTCTGTGATACAAAAAATAAAAGAACTCTCTTGAGGAATTTATACCATATATATTTTTAAAAGATTTATTGATTTATTGATTTATTGATTGGAAAGGCAGAGCTAGAATGAGTTCTTTAATCCACTGGTTAACTCCCTAAATGCCTACAATAGCCAGGTCTGGGCCAGGCCGCAGCCAGAAGTAAGGAACTCCATCCAAGTCTCCAAGTACTTAGACCATCAGCCATCATCTTCCCAGGTTCATCAGCAGGAAGCAAAGTAAGAAGCAGGGTAGGCAGGCCTAGAACCAGCAATCCAATATGGGATGCTGAGGTAACAAGCAGCAGCTTAAGTCACCGCATTACAACATCAACCCGTTAATTTACACCTTTTTAAAAGTCAACCTAGGGGCAAGTGTTGTGGCATAGCAGGTTAAGCCGCTGCTTGTGATGCAGGCATCTCTTATGGGTGGCAATTTGAGTCCCAGCTGCCCCATTTCCGATCCAACTCCCTGCTAATGCACTTAGGAAAGCCGCGAAAAGATGGTCAAATAATTTGGGCCCCTGACACTCGTTTCAGAAACCTGGAAGAATCTCCTGGCTCCTGGTTTCAGCACAGCCAAGTCCCACATTTGTGGCCATTTGAGGAGTGAACCACCAGATGGAAGGTGTCTCTCCCTCTCCCTCTAACTCTGCCTTTCAAGTAAATAAATAAAATTAAATAATAAAAAAAGTCAACCTGAAACTAAATTTAAGATATTTATTAACAAGGGATTGGCATTTGGTACAGCAGTTAAGAATCATCTCCTGGGATGCCCACATCACATATCTGAGGACCTGGGTGGGAACTCAGCCCTGCTCCCAATTCCGATTTCGTGCTAATGCTCACCCCAGGAGGAACCAAATGATGGCTCAAATAGCTTGGGTCCCTTCCACCCATGTAGGATATCTTGATTGAGATCCTGGCTTCTGGCTTCAGACTGACCCAGCGCCGGCTGTTGCAGACATTTGGGGAATGAACAGCAGAAGGGAGATCTGTATATTAGTCTCTCTTCCTTTCAAGTAAGTAAAATGATTTTAAATGTATTTCATAATTTATATTATAATACATATATATAATACATGTACAGTCCAATATATATGCAATGCTAACAATAATGCTGAATACTCACATGCATTATGGTTATTATATGAACTATTAACAATGAATACAATAGAGATTAAGGATATAGGATCAAGAAAAACTGAAAATCCTGTATCATACACTTGTCAATTATTCACTTTTTCCTGGTTTATCTCTGATTTAAACTTAATATATGCTAAATCTTGGGGCCGGCACTGTGGTACAGCAGGTTAATGCCCTGGCCTGAAGCGCATGTGGGCGCCAGTTCTAGTCTCTGATGCTCCACTTCTGATCCAGCTCTCTGCTGTGGCCTGGGAAAGCAGTGGAAGATGGCCCAAGTCCTTGGGCCTCTGCGCCCGCATGGGAGACCCAGTAGAAGCTCCTGGCTCCAGGCTTCAGATCTGTGCAGCTCCAGCCGTTGCAGCCAATTGGGGAATGAACCATCGGATGGAAGACTCTCTCTCTCTCTGCCTCTCCTCTTTCTGTGTAACTCTGACTTTCAAATAAATAAATAAATCTTTTTAAAAAATGATAACTCTTCAAAAGCACTTATTTAGAAAAAAAACTGAATTATACAGTTTCATAAAAAAATCAAACTAAGGAATGAATTAGTTAATTTTACTATCAGTGTCAACCACTACAAATGATTCCATAATGTAATAAATCAAAATCTATGCTGCATTTAATAAACTGCAATAGTTACTAAAATGTGTTTGTTGCTAAATAATAATGAGATGAATATTGCTACTTCAACAATAGTTACCTTAAAATAAGTATTCTGAAATTCACCTCTGTTCCAAAGGAATAACTCTACATTATAATTGAACCCCCATCAGCTTCACTTTAAGAATGATCAACAATAAATTCAATAACAGATTAATCTTTCTACATAAAATTAAAACAGGAATTTAAGAATATCTGATGTGTATATAACTGCAATGCAGTGGTATCCCAAATACTATAAGCTTGCTGAAAAGTCATGGGAAAATGAGCAAATGACAAAACTTAGAAACGAAAATTTTTAAAGGTTTGAAAGCAAAATAAATTGAGTCTTCAATTTGCACATAAATGACCTTGGCAGCCATTTGAGAGTTATTATGAAGTGATTTATGTTTTAAAATAAGTGTATTATGAATGATTAGAAAGGGAAAAAGGTAATCATGAGAAATCAGTATAGTTTCACTAAAAATAAGTCATGCCACCTTCCCAGTTTTCTAGACTGGTAGATCAGGAAAATGTGATAAAAATCAAATGACACAGACAAAAACTGGGACAGAAAATTAGTAAGCTTAAAAGGAAAAGCAAAGTAAATAACTAAAATAAAGTGAACAAATAAGTCATAAAGATACTGGAATTGTGACATCACATAAATGATATATATAAAATGTTCATGGGAAAAAAATGATACTTTATAGTAGAGTAAATTCATTTCACTGATTACTAACATAAAGCTAGCATAGAAAAAAATGAAAATGTATGCTCTCAGAAGAGCTTATGGAATTATTTGCAAAATGTCCCACTAGTCCAAGAAACACTAAAAGGAAGGGTATGTTACCAATTGAAAAACCATCAGAATTCAGGCCAAGTTCTCTGACAGTCTCCAAACATCACAACTTTCAGACAATTTGGTTTTAGGAAGACAAAACGTTACAGAGAGAATCATGAAAATCTGTCCCACATGGAGATTAAAGGAGAAATCAAAGTGAAAAAACATCAAGCCCTTACCTGTCAAATGTTAGGAACTAACAACTCAAGAGCAAAAAGAGGAGCGATTAATAAATGTATAATCTTTACAATTTGAGTTCTGCTTTTCTTTAGTGACAGATTTCGTTACCTGAAATCAATCACCATTTGTCACAGTAAAAACCTATCAGCATACTAAGGACTGGAATAGGCCAGAGAATAGTTAATGAAGATTCACCAGCAACTTCCTTGCCTTTTAAGAACAATAAAACGAGAGTTCAAAGTGTAAGGAGTGAAAAAGGTTACCCAAAACTGAGACGCTGATTAAAAAATAATAATTTCCAAGTATCAGAAATGTTGTATTTTGAGAGTTCAAAATCTACTATTTTTAGCTTTTGAAAAATTTCATCAATTAAGTTAGATGGTACCATTTGTAAAATTTCCAATAAGAGTGATATATTTTTATACAAATTAAAGAAACGATTTTAGGAATATAACCAAACATAAAATAGATCAAGAGCCAAAGACAAATCTACTTTTAGAAATACAAGCTAGAGAAACTATATCAGGGACCTGCACTATGGCGTAGCCTGTTAAGCCACCACCTGCATCACTGGCATCCCATGTGAGCACCTGTAAGTCCCGGCTGCTCCACTTGTGATCCAGCTCTCTGCTATAGCCTGGGAAAGCAGTAGAAGATGGCCCAAGTGCTTGGGCCCCTGCACCCATGTAGGAGACCTGGAAGAAGCTCCTGGCTTCGGAAAGGCCCAGCTCTGGCCATTGCAGCCATTTGGGGAGTGAACCAGTGAATGGAAGGCCTCTCTCTCTCTCTCTCTCTCTCTCTCTCTCTCCTTCTGCAGATTACAGAGAATTTTAAGACCTCCAAGACTATCTATTAAGAATAAGAAATAAAGATGTAAAACCAAATTGGTCACACAACAAAGAATGATAAAGAGAATAATAACGAAAAAAATCAATGAACACTGCTCATTAGAGTTCACTAATAAAAAAAATACTAAGAAGTATAAAAATATATCTAAAATAAATGTGGTTGAATGAAAAACATTTAATAGCACTCTAGCTTAGACTAAATTTGAAAAAAAAAAGCAAATGGATATTCATATGTCTCACTAAGGCTTTAAGAAAAGAATTTTGATATAGTAAAAAATAATTTAAATAGTTTAAGGTAAAACGAGCACTCTTACATAGTTCTACATTCTTTTTTAATAAAAATAATGGGATGTCACCTTGTTTTTTAGGATTTATTTATTTATTTGAAGTCGAAGTTACAGATGAGAGACAGAGGTCTTATATTTGTTGGTTCACTCTCCAGATGGCCTCATCTGGAGCTTCATCTGGGTCTCCCACATGCAAGCAGAGGCCCAAGCACTTTGGCCATTCTCCAATGCTTTCCCAGACACATTAGCTGGGAACTCAAACAGAGATGCTGGCATTGCAGGCGGCAGCTTAATCTGTTAAGCCACAACAATGGCTTTTTGAATTTTGTATCACATTGAAAATTTAAATCTGCTCAAACTAAAACTTGATTTCAGTGGAGCATTTCTTTCTTTTTTTTTCTTTTCTTTTTCTTTTTTTTTTTTTTTTTGGCAAGCAGAGTTAGACAGTGAGAGAGAGAAACAGAGAGAAAGGTCTTCCTTCTGTTGGTTTACCCCCAAAATGGCTGCCACGGCCAGAGCTATGCTCATCCAAAGCCAGGAGCCAAGTGCTTACTCCTGGTCTCCCATGCGGGTGCAGGAGCTCAAGCACTTGGGCCATCCTCCACTGCCTTCCTGGGCCACAACAGAGAGCTGGACTGAAAGAGGAGCAACCTGGACAGAATCTGGTGCTCCAACCGAGACTAGAACCCGGGGTGCTGGCACCTCAGGGGGAGGATTAACCTAGTGAGCCATGGCGCTGGCCTGGAGTATTTCAAATTAAGATTTTGGTACTTATGAGGGGGATTCAAAACATTCATAGAGAAACAGAATTAAAAGAGAAGTTTACTTTAATGTAAAACCTTTTGCAATTCATTCATACTTGAGGTCTTCAAAAGGTTCCCAGATGGGCCAGCATTGTAGCACTATGGTATTAAGCCACACTTCTTTTTTTTTTTTAAAAAGATTTTAGTAATTATTTGAGATGCAGAGTTACAGACAGTAAGAAGGAAAGACAGAGAAAAAGGTCATATGGGATGTGCCCATATGGGATGTCGGCACCGCAGGTGGAAGGTTAACCTACTGCACCACAGTGCCCGCGCCAAGCCACCACTTCTGACAGCATCCCATATCCAAGGACTGGTTCAAGTCCCAGCTGCTCTACTTCTGATCCAGCTCCCTGCTAATATTCTTGGGAACGCAGTGGAGGATGGCCCAAGTGTTTGAACCTCTGCCACCCACATGGGGCATCAGGATGGAGCTCCTGGTTCCTGACTGGTCTGGTCTGGAAAGGCGCCAAGCTTTGCAATCTGGGGAGTGAACCACTGGGTGGAAAATCCCTCTCTCTCTCTTTCTGTCACTCTGCCTTTCAAACAAACAAATACATACATCTTTTTTAATGACAAAAATACAAAGGATTCATGGAAGAATATTTATTATTAAAATAAATTGAATTAAATTAATAAAATAAATAAAAAATAAATAAAATTAAAATAAAAATAAATAAAAAAGAACTATGCATGGATTTTAAATTTCTTTGCACAAAAATCAACTTATTCCATTATTTTTCATGAACTTGCGGAATGCCATCATATTCGTCCAAACTTCTATTTCTGACAGTCTTGAGTCACACACACAGTGACGAGTTTCCTATGTACATCCTCAAACTACCTTACCAGCTTCCCATAAAGATTTCTTTTGCTTGATGTCCATTATTCCTTCTCAATTAAAGTGTTATTACTTTAGGAATGTTCTTGTTTAAAACTCTAAGAAGCAAGCAATAATTTGATGCTGAGTAATTCGAGTTTAGTTGCAATTCAAACCAAACAATATATCCCCAAACCCATCTTTCGGATCAAACTCAAGACTCAGTAAAACTCCAGTGTCAAAATGCCACAGTCCGAGGGTTGGCACTGTGGCATAGTGGATAAAAGCCACTGGCATCCCATATAGATGCTGGTAGGAGTCCTGGCAGCTCCACCTCAGACCCAGCTCTCTGCTAGGCCCTGAGAGAACAGTAGAAGATGGCCCAACTGCTTAGGGCCCCTGCAACCACAATGGGAGACCTGGAGGAAGCTCATGGCTCCTGGCTTTGGATCCACCCAGCTCCGGCTGTTGCTGCCATTTGGGGAGTGAACCAGCGGATGGAAGACTGACTGACTGACTCACTCTTTCTTTCCTTCTCTCTCTCTCTCTCTCTACTTCTCTGTAACTCTGCCTTTCAAATAAATAAAATAAATATTTAGAAAATAAAAGCCACAGATCTCAGAAGATGCTAAAAAGCTGTGAGATATCTACTTTGAAATTACTACATAATACACACTTGTACTTTTAACCTTTGGAACCAAAGTAACAAGGATAAATTACTTGCTTCATGATAAAACAGTAGCAGAATCATACATAAGCTAAATAGAGTAAAATTTTATCTATTAATTCATATATTTATTTTCAAAAACAATGAACTCAAATGGGGCCCTACAGACCAAGTTGCATTTTACCTTTTTCACCTCAAGTGAAAGTATCTGCTTTCCTACATAGTTAGCAGATGTCAAAAATGATAAAAAATACTTCAATTGTCAAAACAAAAACTTTACAGTTTGTAACTGGATATTGTATAATAGATGTTACCCTTTCTATGTGGGGGAAAATTGGTTATGTATTTGCCTAAGTGTTGCTGCTATCTGATACTCTTTGGGGCCTTGTCCTCCAAGTTGTTGATGCTTTCTTTAATTCATTGTGCACTACCATAGTAGAGAAATTGCATATGTAGCAAATGTCCCCTTTAGATTAAGTTAGACTTAAAAATTAGGAACTGAGGAACTTCATGTGAATATTTATAATAACTTCTGATATTACATTGCAGGGTGGAAGACATGAGGAATATTCTCTTTACCCTACCCAAATAGCATTAAGTGCATGACAGGTTGTGTGTGTGTGTGTGCGTGTGTGTATATGTATGTGTCTACACATGCATGCAGCCTAAAAGCTGGCTGCATAAATGGCATCATGAATTTATATTAAATTCCAGGCATCTTTCCACCCATGGTTTGACCTATAAAGAAGGGTAGGCAAATATAAACAAAATTCTAGTAGCATTTTTTTATCTTATAAAAATTCATGAACATCATTAGCACACACTTTCATTCATTTTAAAAAAAGAACTAAATACCATCTGTGCATGACAGTCTAATTAGGGGATTAGAACCATGATGTTTTTCCGGCTCACATGTTCAAGCGCATGCCCCCTTGACCACTGCAGAAAAAAAATTAAATGAACAATAAAAATGTAGTCAGAAGCATCCCTCTGGATTCAGCATCAACAACTAGTGTTAACTAACCCCAGAGAATTCAGCTGTCTGCACTCCTAGGGAATTGGCTCTTCCTTTCCCTTGATGTGCACGCCTGCCCCAGCACAAGCCTTAGGATAAACTTGGCATCACATGAAACAGGCTTTAATAAGTTCAAAAACAACATTTCAGAAGACTGCTATTAGCAGTCTGCAGCAAACTGTGGAATCTAAGTTTTCTGGACGTGGAAATCACAACAGAAAAATCAAACGATAGCGTTCAATGTTTCTGAAAGAAAATAAATGAGTTGTGATCATTACTCAAGAGTGATGTATTATATAAACATGGCCTGACTCTGTACAATACATAAAATGGAACCTGTAATACATATTCAAGTTTCATATTAATTTTAGGTTTATTAGTTATGGAAGTCTCACTGATAAAATTGAGTTCATGAGGAAAAGTTAAGATCCATCTTATTTGTTAGGATTGATTCTCTTACCTAAATTCTAGTAAAATTATTACATTAAAATCCCTTTCAACTATAAAGATTACACAATCTAATATAATATAAATGCTATCATTCTTACCAGCTCTGATCAGAAGGTTGAAATATATACAACTCTTTAAGATACCAACAATTAAATATGTCTACAAAACAAGAGTAGAAAATGGGGTTGTATTTTATGACTGAAAAGAAGAGCATATTTTGTAGATGAAAATGTTCTCTCCTTAGGAAAAGAGGGTGATGGCTAAGTACAATCTTCCCAAAACCTTACTGAAGAGGATACCTTTTGGCCCTCTCCACATAACACAAAGTACAGAAAGTACAATGAAATAAAAATGTGGTGGTTCATCATGATCATCACAGATTCACTAACTAAAATAAACAAGTAAATCAGTTCAGCCACATAAATTGTTGCCAACATACAAAAATTGTTTTGCACTGAAAATAAATGTTTCAAGAGAAATGCCAACTACATGGCACCACGTCCAGGCTACAGCCCTTTCAACCAACATGGCACCCTGAGAGCCAAATCTTGATCATTTTTTCTATTTATATTGCAATCATAGTGTTCTGTAAAAGGAGTGACCACTCTGCTAAAGAGCCACTATTTATGTCACGGTTTCATAAGACAGAGCCATGTACAGCTGGAAATAACTTCAGGCATTTTCAGCCCAAACCAGCTATATAACTAGGTCTCTTCAAGTAAAATTAGGTCTACAGATTCTCCACATTCTGATCCAAAGAGAAGAAAGCCCTCATTTAAATATAGCTTACAAAATCTGGAATTATATGCTATTCTTTCAGTGGTCAGACTGCTAGCTCTTGACTAGTGTATGCTCTGGGTTCTGTAGGCCGTTTCTTATGAATATTGGCTGCTGCAACAATTTCATATTGTCAACAGATGCTGGGATGCTGCTTATTCAGCTCAGAGTGCTTGCCAGAGGAGGCTCATTGCTTCAGGCTGCAGCAAATTAATCCCAGCAGAGATGAGTTTTATTTGTTTCTCTAATAGTGGGAAGAAATATTGATGAGAGGATTCTGAGCTGTATGAAGGACAAAAGCCTGCTGGAGATCTTACCAACTCACTGCAGCCTCTCCAAGTGGCTGGGGATGTACGGGAGGGAGCCCCTCTTAGCCTACTTGCCCCTCCGGGAATTCACCTCCTAGACTCCTCTTTTCACAACAAACATACAACTCTTTGTTCTCCCTCTTTTTACTGTGGAAAGGGTTAGTCTCATATATGGAGGTATTTATATCTGGCACTAACACATTTGAAGGAAATAATAAAAATGCCACAAAAAATTGCAAACAGCAACAACCAAAAGCATTCTTGCTTGACTGCCTAATTTTGAAAAGTATGATTATTTTTAGACACTCTGCATCTTATATAAGTACATTGTTTCTTGAATTTAACCATGATGAGCTAATTTCCCAACCGGAGCCACCATTTTCCATATTCTCTTCCTTCCTATTAAGAAACCCTTCTTCCCCAGGCATACAAACTGGAAGATTTTATTAGCAAACCCTCACAGTAAAGAAAGAGGCAAGGATGGAAAGAGAAATACTTTCCAGTCATTTAACTGGAAATTCCTTTTGAAATTAGCTTGTGGGAATACAATAAGAGTATAGTTATTCTATTTTTTTAATAAGTTACCAGCTTAATATCATACTTTAACAGGCATGATCTTTATAGATCAAATGGAAATGAAATAAACACACAAAAAGGGGTTATGAATTTCTGCTCTTCAATTATTGTTAGATGAGTAGTAATAAGTACCACATGGACTCAGGAGCAAATTTGATGTTGTTAGATTTGGTATTTATGTACATTTGAGCCTTGTTTTTTATCTACTTAAAAAAATAGTTCTTTGTGAAAAAGTGAGTGTTAGACATCTTTTTCATCCTTGATTTTAGAGTTCCCAAATCCTATTATAAAAAAGGCAATTTTACATTTAAAATATTTTAGAAACAAGACTATATACATCTGTACAGAGTGACCAATGAGTCTAATATGAATGCTAAATTTCATGCTCAATTTCTCAAATTATAAAGGTAAGAGAGATGGAGAAATTGTTAAGTGAAGAAAGGTCACTCAGAGTTCCCAAGTGGTAAACACTTTTTACTACAAAGATGGAACTTGGATAGCACATTCATCTGCTTTACAAAGGCCACATGAACACACTGAACACTGAAAACCTCATTGTGCACTGTCTTCCCTTATGTTTCTGTTCTCATCTTTCAGATCACACCCTCTCTTACTTCAAAATACAACAAGCTGTTGGAGCTGACATTTCGCGCATACGGCCATCATGCCAGGATATCTACCAAATGTTTCTCCTCCATTGCATCTTTCTGTCACCTCCAGGAATGTACACATTATTTCCCAGTTTCTACCACTCAACTGCCAATGTATCCACCTCCAATGCCTCTCCCTCCATCTTTCCCCTCCTCCCCTGCCCAAGTATCCCTTTAGCTATCCCCACCAGCTGTGTATCTAATTTACAGAGTCAATTTTGCCAAAGACTTGAGTAGAGTATTTCTGAGTCTCTCTACCCTGTAAGGTAACACCTCTGTCTTTCCTAATATTGACTCTCACCTGTTCTTTCTCCATGGAGGCAGCACTGAAACAAGCCATTGTGTTCAGTGCCAATAGGTTTTTTTTTTTTCTTGGATATTGGTGTTCAACATCTTAAATTTGTACTTTTTTATTATTAAAAAAGAAAAAGCAGGTACATGGCACAATGGAATTTACCATGTCCATAACATATCAATATTTTCCCATGGCTTCTAGGTTCTCCCCTACAGCAACAATTGCTACTCTAATTATCCTTGCTTGTCTTCAAGATATTTAAATTCAATAGTATTTTAGCTTATTGTTAATGCTTTCCTATTAAATATATCTTAACTATATTATAGTTTTTTATGGTAAACAGGATACAAGCACCATTTAAAACAGTCTTTCCCTCTTAACAACTGAAGTGTTTTGGATGCATGGTGTTTTGATGTGGAAGAGACTTCAGAGTATCATTCACTGTTTTATTTTGTAAATGAGGGGCCTAGAACAGCTAGGGCAGGCAGATTACACAGCATGTGCTAAGTCACAGCTGAAGGAGCCCTGGTCTCTGGCCACAGTGTGCTAGGGAAGATCGAATTTCAAGTAAAGAGAAGAGGAAGGACAAAGACACAAAGAAAAAAAACATATAATTCATGAAAGGCCTTCCCTTTACGTTACACAGCATCCATTGGATAATGTTTTTTTAAATGAACATGCAGATACCAAGCAAAGGGACATATATTATATGGCTGATAGGGAGTCATAATAGGTTAATAAGGAGAATGGTACCAATAAGCCTGAATTGTAGAAATTTATTTATACAATAAATGCAATGAAAGATGGATTTCAGTGAGATGCTGCTAAAAGCAAAAAAAAAAAAAAAAATAGCTAATTAAACTTACTGGGACTGGTGTTGTGGCATAGCCGGTTAGGGTGCCAGCTATGATGCTGGCATCCTCTATGGGAGCTGACTGCTCTGCTTCTGATCCAGTTCCCTGCTAATATCCTGGGAAAAGCAGTGGAAGATGACCCAAGTTTTTGAGCCTCTGAATCTACATGGGAGACCCAATTGAAGCTCCTGGCTCCTGGCTCCGACCTGGCTCAGCCCTGGCCAATGTGGACATTGGAGAGTGAACTAGCGGATGGAAGATCTCTTTGTCTCTGTCTCTGTCTCTCTGTCTCTCTCTCTCACTCTCTCTCCCCCACCCCCTAATTCTTACTTCCCTCTCTCTGTCATTCTTTCAAATAAATAAATAAACACTTAAAAAAGAAAGAAAAGAAAAAGCAATAGCCCAGGTAAGACTTGATAAGGTTCTGGATTGAAAAATAACCAAAGGAAAAATAAGTTTTGTGTGTGTGTGTGTGTGTGTGTTTTGTGTGTGTATGTGTGTTTCTCTTTCATACAACCCCCATCACGGTACTCTAGTGTAAAGGTTACAGCTCTGGGCCCACCAGTTAGGTCACTCTAAACTGATCTAATCTATAAAATTACCTTTGAGATCATCTCCATAAAGATCAAATTATGTCACGAAAGATTCTGAATATTCCCCAAAAAGGATTCTCTTAGATAAAAGTTCTCCATATTTTATTTGCCAGGGTATTGGCATCCTAATTTTGATAAAGTCAAATAATAATGACACATGACCTAGGAATACATGTGTACTAGGCAAGATTCTACAATTAAATCTTTGAAACTTTATAAGGCAGATACTAAGGTTACCCCCATTTTATAGATGGCAAAATGAAAGACAGATTTACTCACATGTCTAAAATCAGACATCTTTAAGAGGGAAAGACTGGATCCAGGGCCCAGCATTGTGGCACAGTGGTTTAAGCCACAGCCTGAAACACTAGCATCCCATATGAGCACTAGTTCAAGTCATGGCAGCTCCACGGCCAATCTACTTGTCTGCTACTGTGCCTGGAGAAGCAGCAGAAGCTGGGCAGGGCGTTTGGGCCACTGCACCCAAGTGGGAGACCTGAATGGAGTTCCTAGCTCCTGGCCTTGGCCTGACTATTGTGGCCATTTGGGGAGTCAATCAGCAGAGAAAAGATTAATTTCTTTCTCCTTTTCTCTTTTTCTCTCTCCCTTTTCTCTCCTTCTTTCTCTGTAGTTCTGCCTTTCAAATAAATAAATAGGTCTTTAAAAAAAAAAAAACTGCATCTGAACTTTGTCCATTTGGCTATGGATCCCACACTGACTCTTTACATTGAAGAAAATTATGTTCATATAAACCTGCCCATTTTATATATTAGTAAAATGATTTTCAAGACCTATAAGTATTACTGATAGCAAACCTGTTTAGATAGTAATTCATTATTCACTTGGAGTATAACACCACTTGTGTATAAACAAGTTTGGATTTTTATGTCTTTGTACATTTGATAAATAAAACTTTTAATTCTTTTTAAAAGACAAATTCAAATAGTTATGTCAAATATTTATGTTATGCTTTTCCTGCAATGAGGAGGTAAACCTTACTTATTGGAATTGTAGAATTTTATTATCTGTCTATTGCAGGGAGGAAAAAAGACAAATAGTAAGACAACAAGCTGACTATATAAATAATACTTACACTTTAAGGCTTTTCAACTCAGTTTCATGTATCACCAACATATTCCATTTCTCTCATAAAACCTATAATGTGACACTTGTAAATTATGTTTCCAGAGTAAAGAAAGATGTCTTTAAAAAACAGCATTCACTCCATAAATTGCTTCATACATCCATAAATGTGAATCTCAAAAAGATAATGCAGTACAATGTAGAAACCCGTATTTAAAATAATACATATGAGACTACTTCACAAAGTTTGAGAGAAGATGAAATTGAAAGACAAATTATTTCAGTGTGGATTCCATAAGAGATATTTTCCATGAACTCTTTGAAGACATTCCTAATTATAACTCTAAAAATACATCAAAATTAATATAAGTAAAATACAGTGTTAAAAGTCAGAACAATGAGACCTTGGAGGACAAGGGAGAGAAGAATGATAAAGAAGAGCTCTAGGTTCTTCATTATATCCTATTGATTGTTCTGCATAGCTGTTACAACAATGTGCTTATTTTGTGAGAATTTATTTAGCTCTACACATTTAATTTGTGCAAATTTCCATATGCATATTTCAATTAAACAATATTTTACAAAACATTCATCAATAAATAATTTTGGTCACTTAATTAGATTAATAATACTGTTTTAGTGTTGAGAAAAGAAATTAATAGGGATACAATAAAATGAAAACCAGAACTCACAGTGTAAAGGAGAGAGGTGGGACATGAAAAACAAAGTATGTGGATAGCATTAGGAATGCTGCTCATCTGTTTAAAAGGCTGTTGAAAAGACAGAATGAAATTCACCACTGGCCTTCAATCAACATTAATTCTCCAGCCCCTACAATGCTCCATAAAGTTGCACACAAACGTCAATGAATGATAATTTAAGCTATAAGGATGGACAGCAGATACAAAATGTGAGTTGAACTTGAAAGAGATGATTTCAGAGAACAGCATGCATTTCAGAAAACCAAAAGAACAAAGAGATATAGAGAGCTATTTACACCCAGGTACACTTAATAGTTCTTTGTGAGTATGTGTGGAGGAGAAAACTGAAGAGTGGCAAAAGAAGAAACTGGACAGTTATGTTTATACCCAGTTGTGCAGGGTTTTTTATGCTTGCTCAGGAGTATTTATGCTTGGCTTGCTTCCAGACCATACTTACATGGTGTAACGTAGATGTCAGGCTCACCTGGCTGCTGCTTAAGATTGGAACACAATCAGCTCAACCCTCCCAATTCCTTGGGGATAAAATCCGTCCTAAAGTTTTAAACCAAATCATTGAACACTGCCACTGCAATTGTGGTTTCTATTTCTCATTGCATCACCAAATATGAAGCTTTGCCTCTTCCCAGGTTTTCACCATAATCTACCTCAATAAAAATAAAATAAATCAAATCAAATCAAATCCAGAAACCATTTCATCTTCAGGTCTAAAAAGTGGAAAGAACATAAGATTGCATTGCATAAACGCATACAATTCAAGCTACACATTAAACATTATTTCTTAATATGTTGACTCACATTCAGAGGAATTTGGGGCAAGAGGAATTCTTTCCTATTATCAGCTCATTCCTTTGGGAATGTAGTTTTGATCAGTTAAACATTTTTCAAGAACCAGTCTGTGGAAGAGACATCTGCATTCAGTGTTTATCCTGGCATTATTCACCACAGCCAAGAAATGGAAACAACCTAAAGTGTCCATCAACTGATGTCTGGATAAAGAAAACATGGTGCATATATACAAGAGAACACTATTCAGCCATAAAAAGGGATGAAATGTTGACATTTTTAATCAGATGGGTAGAACAGAGGTTGTTAACATTAAATGAAATAAGCAAAACACAGAGAGCCAAACACTATGTGATCTCACCCACGCAGGGAGTCAAAACAAAGAATAGAATGGTGGTTACCAGAGATTGAAGAAAGTAGGGAAAAAGGGAGAAATGGGTACTAAATTATAGTTTAATAGTAATAAAAAGTTCAGGTGTCCAGACTGTGGTGACTATGGCAAATGATAACACCTTGTATGCTTACCTAGACAAAAGCATTGATGGTGATATATTCACCATAAAGAAATAATAAATGCTTGAGGACAGAAATATGGTTACCCTGATTGAACATTATACAATGCATGAATATATTAAAACATCACAGGGTACCCCATAAATATATACAATTTTATGTCAGTTAAGAATTTAAAGATTATTTTTTTAAAAAGTTCCCACAGAATCACTTAGAAAGTGTTTTTCTAGATAACCTTATATTTGATTTGTCATAGTGGCCCATTCCTGAGATTAAATAAAAGGAATTTTTATGCTAACAATTATTACGGTGAGCCACTGATTTAAAAAACTAGAATTTTTATAGGTGTAAGGGTTTTCAGTAACTAGTCTGATCATGGGGGGATGGGATTTTAACTATTGTAGGTAGTTACCACAACAAAGCTGAAATTGCTAGCCTTTTGTGATAACAGATTGAAATCTTTAACATCTTGTGATATAATTCTTAAAATAAATCTCATTTCAAATATTCCTTTTTGTGCTCAACACATTTTTAGAATTTCATTCTAGTTAAAATTAAGTAATCATCTTAACCTCAAAATGAACACTGTCGGCAAACAAACATGATTACAGAAGTCCTTTCTCCACCTTGAAACAGTAGCTCTTTACATTTCATAAAGCCCTCTGGTTGCTTTCTTGTCTGGACTTCAAAGAGATATATAAGCTTAGATCAATTTTGCAGTGCACACTGCATGATGAGAAACGAGCCCTGGCTCTGTTTCAGGTCATGGTGAACCAACTTCCAAAAATACTAAAAACTGTATGAGTCTTATAAAATTTCTCTTTAGTAGCTATAAAATAGCTAGCTATTACATTAAGATTGATTTAAGACCTGTGAGTCATTTGAAAAAAATAGCTGTTCACCCCTTGATGTTTCTTGTGTCCTACTTGACATAACCAGAATACAGACAATGGGTCCTCGAAAAAGTACAACAGTGCTGTCTTCCTCCTTGAGACAAATGATGCATTCTGCAAAAAGATACACTCTCTTAAAGGAAATGTAGGAGCTTATACTCTCAGATGCTAAAAAGCAGGTCTGCAAGAAAAAGATCTAACCTTGACAGATGCTGCAACATCAAGAGTTAAACTACTAGGAAGTAATTACTTGTGATTATGAACTAACTTATTATAAAGTGTATTAATACTTTGGTAAAATGGTGGGGTTTTTTTCCTTATTCTATATTCACATTAAGAAAGTATTTTTTTCAAAATATGCCAGTTTGTTTTATTTTATTAATTTCAAAAAGAATTAAGGATGAGCCAGGGTAGCACACTGTTTCATACATGCCAGAGCAGCCTATTAGGGCTACTCATGGGACTGAAAGCATTCCTTCTTCCAAAATTAAATTACATTTCCAAGCTTGCACAGAACCCTGAAATTAAACTAAATCCACCAACTTGACTTCTTTACAGAGCCATGACTAGGGGGAAAGCACACATGTGCACAAGGGTACATACACACAAACATGATTTTCATTAGGGTAGACACAGTCTTACAGTGATTGATGCGCACATGATGTTTCTTCCTAGTTAGGCAGAAATGTTAGAAGTCAGCAATTTGGCGGGAACAGAGACTGCCATGTATATTGCCAGTTGGGCAGCCTGACAATCTGGGGTTTTGATTCCTGCTTGAGAACTGTGTGTTCATAACAGCAAAAGCCTCTTTGGATTGAAAGCCTGCAGAAAATAACTCCAAGGAAAATGATGAGTGGAGTAAGTCGGTCAGTAAAAACAGATATATTTATAAAAAGGCACAAAGTTTAAAGATTCACAATTACAATAACACATGTAAAAGAAATTAGGTCAGAAGAAATGCGATTTTTAATAAAGAAAAATACCACTTTTTAAGTGAATGATAGTAAGTCTTTATTCATGTGTCCTTGTTCTGCCTTCTGTCTCCCTGGCGCTCTCACTACTGTCAAATTTATTCAGATGCCACTCTGTCAGTGAGGCCGCCCAGACTATTCTAAACTTAACCCTTTCTATTTCCACCGCATGCTCTAGACCCCCTAAACTTCTTTACTTTTATCCACGAAACTCACCATCGTCTAACATGCTGTATATCTCACCTATTCCCTTAGTATTCTCTCCCACACCCCCACCTAAAATATAAGACCTATAAGGACAGGAATATTTTTGTTCACTGCTATATAGTCAGAACCCAGAAAGTTCTTGACCAAAGTATTTTTAGTAACCATTTGTAAATAAACAAAGGATTCTGCTAAAGAATGAACGCTTTGTCCCTCCAAAATTCATATATTGCAGCCCGAATTCCACATGCGGTGGTAGCTGGAGGTGAAACACCTGGCAGGTAGTTAGGTTTAGATCAGGTCATGATGGGAAGACACCTTGCTCTTGGCTGCATACTCCAAGGATACAACCAGGTAGCGGGCTCTTTCCATGACCCTCACTTTGCTGCTATCCTAACAGACTTCCAGGTGAGGACTGTGAAGAGTAAACACTTGTTATTTAAGACACTTAGTCTACAGTAATTTGTTTAGCACCCCAAACTTATGGGGACAAATTCCATTTGGTGAAATTAGTAAATTGTACAATACAGCAGCATTTCTGTTGTCCCTTAAGTCATATGCATAAGGGTTTTCTTTTAAACTATCAAAATTTTTATAAGTGGATTACACTTATATTAAATGGTTTTCTTTCTGTACCATCTAAACAAATAGTCTAATGCTTTTGTTTTTAATTCCTTTAAATATGAAATGAGGGTCCAGCATTGTGGTACTGTGAGTTATGCCATGGCTTGTGACACCAGCATCCCATATGGGCACGATTGAAGTCCCCAGATGCTTCACTTCTGATCCAACTCCCTGATACTTTGCCTTGGAAAGCAGTAGAGGATGGCCCAAGGGCTTGGGCCCCTGCATCCACCTGGGAGACACAGATGAAGTTCCTACCTCCTGGCATTGGCCCCACCCAGCCCTGAATTTTTGGGGGAGTGAACCAGCAGATGGAAATCTGTGTGTGTATGTGTGTGTGTGTTTCCCCTTCTCTCTCTGTGACACTGCCTTTCAAATAAATAAATAAGTCAATAAATAATAAATAAATATGAAATTATATTTTACTCTCAGAAATAAATATAACTGAGAACATTTTGCTAAAGCAAGGTAGGGAGAAGTTAAGAAAACTACAATGGGCCAATGATATGTGTTTACAGTTCCAGTTTTAGTAATGCCTGAGTAGCCTAAATCAGACTAACCATAACAGATAACTATTATGCACCCTGGACAAAATATTAGAAATAACTCTTTAAAGCATTGAGGAATGTCTAAAAGATGCATGAAATAGGAAGATGCCACCTGAGGAGAAGGGAACTCACTGGGGAGACACACACTGACACAGCTTTTGTACTGAAGGAACTCCCCAGGCCATACAGAAACAATCAGAACATGATCACAGGTAGTTAAGCAGTCAGCTCGCAATGCCTGGGTTTCATACTCAGCTCAAACTCCTGACTCCAACTCTCCACTAACGTGGCTCCTGGGAGGCAGCAATAATGACTCAGGTAGTCAGGTTCATGTCATCCGTGTGCGAGACCTGGACTGCATACCCAGCTTTGCATCTTCGGTCCTGGCCCAGCCCTAGCTAATACCAGCATTTAGAGAGTGAACCAATGGATGGGAGTACCTTTTCCTTTCTCATCTTTCCCCCAGCTCTCAAATAAACAAACAACTGAAAAATTATTTTTAAAAACATGATCATAGAACTCATGAAGTCAGTTGTATAGTGCAGGAGGTGAGAGAACAGAAATCAGAACTGCTAGAGAGGGACAGGTGTTTGGTAAAGCAGGTGAGGCACCACTGGGGGCTCCTGTCAGAATCCTTGATTCAAGTCCCAGCTTTGCTTTTGATGCAGCTTCCCGTTGATATGCACAGGGAGGCACTGCATGATGGATCAAGTAACTGAGTTCCTGCCATCCATGGGGGAGACCCGGAGTAAGTTCCAGGCTTCTATTTCAGGCATTTGGGGAGTGGGTCATCAGATGGAAGAGACTTCACCCCTCCATTTCTCCCTTTCTCGCTTCCAAATAAAAGATTAGAAATTAAAGGAGGAGAAATTCCCAAAGTGAGAAAGGTGCATATGAGGGAAATCTGACATCTGCATAAAATCTTCCCTCCAGTCCTTGAATGACTCGAGAACTATACACATACCCAACAAGGTGCAGACACTCCATCAATGAGAAGGCCAAAAGAACTGAGTCCATATTTGAGAAGTTTTGCCAAATTGAAAGGACCTACATCTTATGAATAAAGCTCATGTCCTCAGGATGAGAGATTCATCTTTGACTAAGAAAAATCAAAAAAGATCTATATTAATAAAAATCGATACTGATCTACCACAAAGTTTAAGAGTGTCATCATGTAACTTAATATTCTAACGGAGGAAACACTCTTCAGGGAAACAAAAAAGGATGCAGTCTCTCCAATGCCTGATCCTGGATAAAACAAAATTTCTGGACATCTCACTATTGGAGAGGAACATCCTGATAAACAGATAAGAATTCTGGTAGAGCAAATCTCAATGTCTAGAATGAGCTGGCAAGAACTTTAAAGGAGCTGAAGAAGTGGTCACAGTCACTGCACAAATGGGGATATACAGTAGGCAAGTAGTGACTACAAAAAGAATGCAAAGAAGATTCCAGAACTGAGAAGGAAACACAAATTTGTTTGCATGAGCTTAATAACAAATTAGAAGTGACAAAGGAAGGGTTCTTGAAAACTGGTCTGTTCAAATTGAAAAATATAGAGAAAAAAGATTGAAGGAAAATGAGTGGAGTTTTATAGACAAGCAAGACAACACTGACTGATCTAGTATGCATGTAATAAGAATATCACATGAAGAAACAAGAGAAAATGAACACAAAGTATTCCACAGAACAATGGAAAACTTTCCTTGAGTGGGAAAGAAGTATAAGCTGAAAGCTCCAAGAAATTTAATGAATGTTAGTGTGATAGGTAAAAAGAAAATTACACTTAGACACATAATAATCAAGATGTCAAAAACCAAAATTTAAGAGAAATCCTTAAAAGAAACTAGATAAAAAGGGAGATAGAATTTATACCTAATTTATCCTCAAAATCAGTAAAATCCAGGAGGCTAAACACTTAAAGTGCTGAAAGATAAAGAAACAATTCTTTATAATTCTATATCCAGTGAATATGTCCTTTAAAAATAAAAGTAAATACGGTTATACTTAGATATAAGCTGTGAGAATGTACTTCCATGAGAACTGCATGACAAGAAGTGCTAAATAATCTTCTTTAGCCTGACGGGAAATAACAACAGATAGAAACCTTGAACTACAGGGAGGAATAAAAAGCACTACAAATGGTAGATATGTAAATAAACTAAATGCATTTTTTCTAATTTCCTTTAAAAACAAATTTTAAGGCAAAAAGTATAACAAAGCAACATGGGGTTTCTAGCTTACAACAATATGAAATATAAAACAAAATTGCAAAAATGATGTTCTTCCTATTATTGAATTGCCCAAATGGACAAAAGACCTGAACAATTCACAAAACATAAATGAACGCTAATAAATACACAAAAAAGAAGTTCAATACCATGAGACATCAGGAAAGCACAAATTAACCCATAATGAGTGAGAAATATCTACTAGAATGGGTTTTTTAGTCTACTTTGTGCTACTATAACAGAATAACACAGACTGAATGATTCACCATGAAGAGAAATGTACTGGCTCACAGATCTGGAGACTGGGACATCTAAGATCAAGGCATGGATATCTGACAAGGGCCTCCTTCCTGCATCATCTCATGGCAGAAGGTGGAATGGCAAGAGAGAAGGAAAGCCAACTTCTAAAAGTCTTATAATCAAGGCATTAAACTCACCCAGGGCAGTAGAAACCTCATGGCAGAATCAGCTTTCATGGGTCCCAAGCCCGAACAGGGTTACAATGGCCATTGAGTTAATTAAATTCCAACATACATTTTAGAGGGTACAAACATTCAAATCATAGCAATGGCTAAAATAAAAAGACTGATTACACCACAGATGGTGAGGACATGCAGCAGCACTGTTGCACTGTTGGTGGGAAGAGAAAATGGTACAGTCACTTTGGAAAACTCTTTGGCTGCCCTTTATAAAGTTAAACATACACTTAAAATACAACCCAGCAATTCTACTCCAAACTATTTATTCAAAACAAATGAAAACATATGTCCATAAAAATGCTTATAGAATCATGTTTTTAGTAGGATATTCATAATAGGCTAAATTGGAAATAAGCCAGGTGTCCATTAATAGAAGAATGGATAAACAAACTGTGATATATTCATGCAATTGAATTCCACTCAGCAGTAAAAATAGAGTGAACTACTGATGTATGTAAACTCCTAGGTAAACTTCACAAACAAGTTAAGTGAAAGAAGTCATGCAAAAAAAAAACAAAGGCACACACTGAAGAATTTCATTTATCTGAAGTTAAAGAACAGCAAATGTGATGTATTGTGATAAGGTTCTGGGCAGTGGTGGCCTGGGATGATAGAGATTAATTAGAAAAAGAATGAAGAAATTTTCAGAATGGTGGACACGTTCTTTAACTTGATAGAGTTGACGTTGTCTGAGTTTATACATTCATCAGTATTCATCTCATTGGGCTCTCAGATCTATAAATTCCAGTGTGGCAGTTTTACTTCAATAAAATGGTATGACTATCTGCTTCACAATCTAAACAGATGTGACACAAATCATGCCTGGATGGGAATGAATACACACACACACACAAATTTTGGATCTTGAGATGTGAGAAAAAGGTTACAACGTGGAGTCTGGAAGAAAGACAGATCTGAAGATAAAAGACTGGTCTTGACACTGGTTAGATAAACAACTTGGACAAATTAAGTAATCACCTTATGGCTCATCAAAAATGAGGGTAATAATATGTGCTGCAACTGGGTATCTGAATAACTGTAGGAATCTATATATGAAGCTCTCATTACAGTGAGCACTAACCATGATGACCCCAAATGCTGTTTAGCAGGGCGGGTATTTGGCACAGTGGTGAACTCACAACTTGAGACACCCACAACCCATGGTGGAGTGCCTGGTTTGACTCTAGCCTAACGCGCTTCAAATCTAACTTCCTGTGAATGTGTATCCCAGAAGGCAGCAGTGATGGCTCAGGTTCTTGATTCCCTGCTGCCCATGTGGCAGACCCAGATTCAGCCTTCCCAGTTCTGGCTGTTCTGGGAATTCTCTCTCTCTATCTCATTCTCTCTCTCTCTCCCCCCTCACTTCAAATAAGCAAATTTTAATAAAAAATGATGAAAGATAAATGTCATCATCATCATCAACAAAATCCATAGTGCCAAATGAAACATTTAAAAATCCCATTTTAAATCAACTGAGCTAAATGACTTTAATTTTTTTGTTAGGTGGATTAGAAAAGTACATGCTTAGTTAATATTTTGAACAGCTTTGTTCACTAAAATTTGATGCCTAAATGGACAACCTAGATACCTCATGCCAGTCCTTGTTTCTACATCTTTGATTTTTTCTTACTATTTCTTCTTATAGGCTTGATTTCTCTTTATATTTATATTAAATCAATGACTTAATCATAGGAATTCCTTTTCTACTCCACACTCAGGAGAGGAGTATTCCCCCACTCCCACCTTCCTTCTGTCTAGTCCCCCCAATCCTCTGCTGTTTACCAAGTAGCCACCACTGCTTATTGATGTCTTCCTCACCCTAGTCACCTGGATGTCATGAAAGGGAAACCTTATTCTGACATGAGGCAAAACCTCTGTTTTCCCCATTCTACTCATGCTCATTGTCATCATACAATGGTAAGTACGACTCAATGAGATATGTGGTGGTATCATCTGAAGTCAACATTCTGCATGTGTTTGTCATGGAAGCACTGCTAGATCTCATGTGTAGGTTATTTACTTATATTAATCCCATGCTTTGTTTACAAATATGAGCCAAATAATTTCTTAGAGTTAAGAACCATCATAAATTTTAATGAGAAATAATTTCAACTTAAAACAATGCGTACTTATTTTGCACTCTGAGAATAAAACTCTCCTTTATAAGTGAAGAATTATGTCTTTTTTCCTATTTCATAGAAGTAGAATCTTCTACATTACAAGAAATTGACCTCTGTAAAGCTATGATGTTTAAGACAGATTTTGGATCTGTTACTAAAAGCTTGCCTGTTGTAGAAAAAGAGAAGACTAGAGATCATGGATTAGCAGACACAAGACCACAAAAGACTGCTGCCTCTTTCTTCACTACTTATCAATTGTGAACTTCGACATACTTGCTTTCTTTGGCTTTCCTATTTACCAAATGGGAAGGAAGATCTATAAAACTCCTAGTGTGTTTTCTGGAACTCTCAGAGATAAATATTTGCCAGAAATGTTTCATCACTTGGGTAAATTCAAATTTCTTTGCTCGTACAAAAGAAGAATTCATTTTACTTATAAATCCCAAAGGTCAAATATAAAGAATATATAGTTCTTGTGGGGAGGGGAGAGGGAGGGAAGAGAGGAATGGGTGAAAAGGAACCTGTAGTAATGTGACCCCCAGCCAACACATCATTCAGAGATCATCTGACAAAACCACAAAAACTTAAAACTAAGTGAAAATGACAATGTACCATATTTATCAGTTACTGAATATATTTCTACTACATTTAAAAAGCTAAATAACTGAAAAAACAGATCATATTAAATATTCTTCAATGTTGGCCTAACACATGTACTCATATGACGAATTACAAATTTTGTTCAGATAAAAGATTCAGCTGCATTTCTCCATCATCTCTATTTAAAACTGTTCATGGATGTTCAGGATTTACGAACAACTGTTACAATATAAAATGAGTTACTGAGCACATCTTATGAAAAGAAGACTTGTTAACACAGAGGGAAAAAAGAGGAAGGCAAATTCTAATATGAATGTCTTGTCTTAAAAATACCTGTCAACTACAGAACAACCAGTTGGGGCAAATAAAAAGATGAAATAATACAGCAGGATCAAATTATCATTGAAATCCACCAAAACTTCTCAAAATAAGAATCCTTGCTGTCCAGCTCATTGTGGCTGCCATATGTGCCTTCAGGAATCCCAAAGAGAAGAATAGAGGCTTTCAAAACCTCTGATTACATCCCTGTTTTAGGCCCACCTCAGGCAGCCCAAAGATTCTCTTAATCAATTAGCTGAGGTTCCTGCTAAGCCCAGAAAGAGAATACTACAGGGAGAGAGGCTGGAGCACATGGAACAAAGCTAGCTATTGCAGTGGACGAGTTCCTCTTGTGCATATGCACACTGGCCATTGTTCGCTTCCTAAAGAATCACATTAATCAATGTTCAGAGACTGCACCTCCGAACAGAGAGAGCTGGCTGCTCATCAGTGATTTATTACAGAGCCCAACATGCATCTGACATGAAACAAGCTGGTAGTTTGGAAGCTGCCATGGAGGGGGAAGGGGAAGCACAGTTTGGAGTGTGAAGAGGGCTAATGCAGACACAAATCAGTTCCCTTCAGCAGTCAGAAAAATCCTGCTTCTGACAATTGTGGTTACAAACACCCAGGCTGTCCTTGAAGATCAAATGTATCACTCTTAGGGAAAAGCACAGACTCAACTTGAGAAGAGGACAGAGAAGGAAAAGTGCAGGGCAGAGGAAATTGTAATCCATTTTACTCATTGCTTTTCAAAATGCTTTAAACTTCTAAATTGATTCATTGATTAGGAAGTATATTTTAAAATGATTTCTTTGAAAAGAAAACCATGTGTTTCCACTACACCTTGTTAGGTAACACAAATTATAAGTCTAATATAAAATGAACAATAAATTTAAAAATCTTTCAGTTACCCTAATTTAATATCCTCATTTAATGAAACATGAGCATATTAAGTTAAAAAGCAACATTTTCCTTGGGAGAAAAATCCTTGGTGCTTTGACAGGGTTTGGCATTATCATCACAAGTCAATCAAGTAAACTTCATTTGAACAGGAAACAGTGGTTGTGTTATGCTTGTTTTGATTTTCATCATAATTTCTTTTGAAACAAAAGCCATTTATAGAAATAATGATCACATATTTTAAAACAAAAATCTGGATACAACATTTGACATGTTTCTGATGACATATTTGGAGTGAAGTTTCCTAAATTGGAACTTTCCTAGAAAGTAAGAAGCATACATTCATACTACACTTAAGAGGCAATACTCAAAATTCTAAAGATCGAAAGAATCTGGTAAGCTAAAAGTAATTATTCATCAGGACTTAACATATCTTCAGCCACAGAAGACATCAAAACCTTCAGAGTCTTAAGATTACAAGAAACAGCTGCTTTTAGCCAATTACGTTCTGAGCTGTCAAGATTCATAATGCTCAAGCGATTCTTTCTCACTATTAAAACAGGGAAAGCTATTTAAACAGGTATGATGATTGTTCCAGGAATGTTAGCTTGGTACAGGAATGTACTCAAAGAGGATTGTCTTCTTTCTTTGCCTTAAAGTTTCCTTAACTGCAAAATGGAGATTTTATAAATCTACCAAAAAATGATAGACCTGTTTTGTTAAGTGCTCAGTAAATGTTACCATTTCATTAAATTTTTTTTGACAGGAAGAGTTAGACAGTGAGAGAGAGAGAGAGAGATAGAGAGAAAGGTCTTCCTTCCGTTGGTTCACCCCCAAAATGGCTGTGCCGATCCGAAGCCAGGAGCCAGGTGCTTCCTCCTGGTCTCCCATGTGGGTGCAGGGACTTGGGCCATCCTCCACTGCCCTCCCGGGCCACAGCAGAGAGCTGGACTGGAAGAGGAGCAACCGGGATAGAACAGGCGCCCCGACCGGGACTAGAACCTGGGGTGCCGGCGCCGCAGGTGGAGGATTAGTCTAGTGAGTCACAGCGCCGGCCACCATTTCATTAAATTTTAATCAAAGGTGGACTGAAGACAGGCTTTTGGTCTAGTGACTGAGATGCCCACATCCCACATCAAAGTACGTGGGTTCCATTCCCAGTTCCAGCTCCTGACCCCAGCTTCCTGCGGATGCAGACACTGGGCAGCAGCAGCGATACTTCAAGCAGTTGTGCTCCTCCCACCCACACAGGAGACCTGGCTCAGATTCCAAATTCCTGGCTACTGGTACCTGCTTAGGCCTGATTCAGCTCTGGCCATTGTGGGCTTTTGAGGAGTGAATCAAGAGAGGTTTGACCTCTCCATCTACCTTGTCCTCTCCCCTTCTCCTTTCCATACCCCTCTCCAATAAATAAATAATTTTTAAACTAGTGGTAGAAACATCATGACACTATAAAAAATTTTCCTGGTCAATGTCTTATATTTATCTATCTTCTGTTCTTACAGAAAAAAGGTTATAGAAAAAGACAAAAGAACGCATAGGGCATTGAAGGGCATACTTGGTATAACCCTAATCCCATCAGTGAATGCATCTACCTATACAAAAATAACTCTTGGTTCACAATTGGATGGGGCCAGAATAGCAAAGATGAAAATAAACAAGAATGCTGTATGATTTACAGGTGTGTGTGGATATGCACGCATGCATATATACTCCCGCAGACACACTGGGTTCTGCTATTCATCTACAGCCATGTTCCTGTAAGGAAATGATTTGATATTGTAATGAAAGTGAACAGTATATCATCCTGATTCTCTACCTCAACAGCCCAGACTAGTGATTCCAAAACTTGGCTGAGCAATACACTCACCTGGGAAGCTTTAAAAAATTCCAAAGCCCAAGCCACACCTCAACCCAATTAATTCACAGACTACAGGGGAGGAACACAGGAGTATTTTTAGAAGCCCCTCGGGTGATTCCAGTGTACAGACAAGTCTGGAAGCCATAATCATATCAAAAGCATTTTCTGAACAGGTAGCATCAGAAAGAAGTCATAGCCCTTATATGTTTCTGTATATCACAGGTAGTTAGCATATATGTCACTTCATGGATGTATGCATTGGCTGACTTGTGGAACTTCTCAAAATGTTTAATTAACATCTTCAATAAATGAGATACCTTTAAGAGAGATCATGTATGCTGCACATGCATTATGCATTATTTTCACAGCAGTCTGGATTGTGAAGAATATATTTTTATGAGAAAGAGAAAGAAAGGAAGAGATAGAAAGGAGAAGGAGAGAGGGAGAGGGAGAGTGAGAGAGAGAGAGGAAGCAGAGAGAAATTTTCCATCTGCGATTCACTTCCCAAATGCCCACAAAAGGGAGGACTAGACCAGGACAAAGTCAGGAACCTGGAACTCCATTTGGATCTCCCAAATGGGTAGAAGGCGCCCAAGTGAGCCATCAGCTGCCACCTCCCAAAGTGTGTATTAGTAGAAAGCTAGAGTAGGAAGCAGAATGAGGACATCAACCCAAGCTCTCTGATGAGATATGGGCATCTGAAGTAGCATCTTAACCAGGTACCAAATATCTACCCCAAGGAAACTTTTTCAAAGGGCCACATTGTTTTCTTTTTATCTCTCTTATAATGTATCATGGTACCTATTTATATATATATATTTGAATAAAATTGTCAAAGCAATCAATGTATCATTCCTTTTCAATAAAAACATTAACTACTAATTGCACATACTCAACAAGAACTATGTCACTGATAGATACCTGTTCTTGAGTAGGACTGTAAAGATGCTACAAAGATACGTCAGATTTTTCATTCATATTTACCAAATACAGAAATTATATGGTAAGTAAGTGAACTCATATATGACACAGTATAGTTAATAAACAGAAACACATGAAGTATGGTGCTTATTTTATACTTCATTAACAAATTTAAATGTATATACATATACATACATATATATATATATATATACATATATATGTCGCTCCCCCTCTTCGTGAAGGAACAACACAGGACCCTGCGCTGTTCTTTTGTCTGCTCGGCCTCTCCCGGGTTTGCTGCTGGTTCTTCCTGGGTTGGCTACCGTCCCTTCCAGCTCTGTGGAAGGGCGGCTCCCCCTGCCACTTTCCCCACTTCCGCGGGGGAGCGGCACACCGCCGGCCGGCTCTCTCGGGGGCTGCTCAGATGTTCCTCAGGTGTTCCCCTTAGATGTTCCTGGTGCATGTTGTCTCTCTCCTCCTTTATAGTCCTCTTCCACCAATCCCAACTCTGCTACCCACACGCTGAGTATGCTGCTCTCCTCCAATCAGGAGCAGCTCCTGCAGCTTGTCAAGTTGGTGACAGGCAGCTGTGTAGAAGCTGTTTACTCCTCTCCCAGCGCCATATTGTGGGAGAGCAGATGCATAGAATAAGTCTTAATTCCAGTAACTTAGTCTAGTCCGAGTTGCTCCCCACATATATATATAACCAAGATGATTTTTCTACCTTTGTGTTCATGCCCTTGTTTGTTTTCAGCTACTTTGTAAACAGAAGAAAAGAAGCAAAGGCTGAAGAGGATATGAACTGGTTGTTGGCATAAAGAGACACTGGGAAGCTCAGAGACATTTTCAATGCAGCATGCCCATAAAATCCAGGCACCTCCCAGGAGCTAGCAACGCACTGTGTTTTCCTCTCACTCACATTTCAATTTATTCCCAAAATTCTGTGCCTGGACTATTACCTTAGTGTTCACTAAGTTACAACTTCATTAACTGGCTAGATTTTAAAACAGAAAGGATTTTCTAAAGCTATCCTAATCACAGAATAAAAATGATACTTTTTTCTTTTTTGAAAGATTAAGCAATAACAGGCTGATAGCACTGTGAAGAGGTGGGTATATTTTCTTTCTTTTTTTAAAGATTTATTTATTTTATTTAAAAGGCAGAGTTACAGAAAGGCAGAGGCAGAGAGACAGAGGAGAGACAGAGAGAGGGAGAGGGAGATCTTCCACCCACTGATTCACTCCCCAAATGGCCACAAGGGCCGGAACTGAGCCCATCCAAAGCCAGGAGTCAGGAGCTTCTTCCGGGTCTCCCGTACAGGTGCAGGGACCCAAGGACTTGGGCCATCTTCCACTGCTTTCCCTGGCCATAGCAAAGAGCTGGATTGGAAGTGGAGCAGCTGGGACTCGAACTGGCACCCATATGGGATGCATGCACCGCAGGCAGCAGTTTTACCTGCTGTGCCACAGCACTGGCCCCAGTGAGTACATTTTCTGAGAGTGGAAATCTCAGCTCCTACAAAACATCATGCAAGTGACCTCATGTTCTTGGTGGTCATTCAAATTATAGATCTCCTACATCACAAAGGGAACAGATTATAACAATATGAGTAGGTAATTTATAGAAATGATTACTATTAAACAGTCACATGCTTTAAAATCAGGGTCAATAGTTACTTCTGTGCAATTCAACATTTCCTGGAAGGACGCATGATTATTACACTATGGGCAGGGCACTTTGGTCTAGTTTACATATTCTTGGCATTGTAATAGAGAATAACTAGGACCTAGCACAACTGAGAATGTTTTACTTTTGGAACATATTTTAATCAACTATAAACATGACATTGACTCAAAGCAACATTAGAAAAATCATTTCAAAAACATATATCTTTTATCTGAAATCTAATATTAGTCTGTACTTTTATGTAGATGACAAAAGAAATGCAAACAATAGCATATGTTTGCAGATCTTTAATCCCTATTTTTCTCCTTTCTTGCTAATATTACAAAGCAGTGACTGTTTCCTTAAAAAATAACATCTAGGAGTAGGCATTTGACACAGCAGTTAAGATACTTCTTGGGATTCTTGCATCCCATGTCGAAGTGCCTCTGCTTTAGTCATGACTCCATTCCTGATTTCTAGTTCCTGCTAATGCACTCCCTGGGAGGCAGCAGGTGATGGCTCAAGTAGTTGGGTCTCTGCCACCAATATGGGATACCCTGATTAAGTTCTGGTCTCCTGGCTTCAGCCTGACCCTATCCTGACTGTTGCAGGCACTTAGTGAACCAAAGAATGAACACACACACTCTTTCTCTCTCTTTCTCCCTCTCTGTATACATGTGTGTGTGTGTGTGTGTGTCTTAGCTCTTTCTCTCTCTACATTTCAAATAAATAAGGATAAATAAATTTAAAATAATTGCATCATTTAAAGAAGCACACGTGCTACTGAATAAAGGGAACCACTAAGAAATTGCCAGTATAATAGGTTAACAGCTGAAATTTAGTCGATGAGATAAATGAATATGAGTACAAGTTTTATTATGAAATGAAAATTTTCAGCAGCATTGTTGACACTTTGTGTCCTTGTCTACAAACACTGTCTGAAGCACTGCAGTAGGTTTTTGAGTACTAAAAAGGAAAGCCTTTGGGACTATGGATGCATGAGGCTATTATTTCTGAGTTTGGCAGGAAAAAATATTCTCTGTTCCTCTGAAACAAACACTAAAACCAGAAGACATGGAAATTCAAGGTTCAACCACAAGAAAAACAGAAAGTTCAGCTATACATAATTAGGCTTTTCTGAGATAAAATCAATACAAGCATATTAATAAGTAGTTGTTAAATTAACATTTAGTTTACCAGTGGAGTTCTTAATAAATTTAGGATTACTTCATGATTTCTTGTGTGTATGTACAAATATATAATGTAAAATAGAAAATCATTGCTAGGTACATAATTCTCAAAAACTTTGTGTATAGATCCCTAGCTCTTAATGCTACTATGTTGAACACTTTAGAAAGTTTTGTTAGGCCTAAGAATACACACTTCTAAAGTGAACTTGATGAAAGAACTTGCATGATGGTCTCAATGAAATTGCTGGCGCCAAATTAACTAAAATATTTACATTAATAAACACATTGATTTCTTACAATTAAATCTCATTGGACATTTTTCAATTGATCCTAGTTTTGGCTACACAAAAAAGAAGTTTTGAGATGACAAACATTTCATTCCTTTTATCTTTGCTGACATATTTTCTTTAAAAATTAATGTTATAGGTGAATTTTTAAACATGCAGATGTTCAACTACAATTTTTGAGCGTTGATGATAAAATGTTTCCAAATGTCTTTAAAAATATTCAGTAAAGGAATAATTCAACCAATTGGCAATATAAAATACAATGGTATTTTTTCCTCCGAGATAAATATCATGTTATAGAATGGAAATTGAAAATAAAAAAAATCATAGTATTAATTTGACAGAAGTTACAAAAGAAGCTACAACAGAAAATGAAATGTAACGCCTTTATTCACCTCATAGGTCTCTTTCTCGTTATCCATCCATTGAGACATTAACAGCCTCTCTACAGTAGGAGAAATTGCTTGTTCATTTATTGTAAGAGTCTTTTTCAGATAAGTGGCAATTTGCATCCACATGAACAACGTATGGCAATGTCTCATCTGGTCCAATGCAGTATGCAATTTTGCACACAATGTCATGCTGACCTGAGGTAACCAGGATATATTGCTTGCATAAGAAATATAATGGGTAGGGGAAATATCACATTCACGTCTTCCAGCTCACAATTTCATTATGCCACAACAATCAAGAATACAGCAGATGCCACACCTGCAAATATTAGGAAGTTAATTAACCAATGAAATATCATCAGGGACTTTCACTCAGCCAACAAAAATAAGAATGTAAAGTTCATTTCAATCAGCAAAAGTTTTATAAAACTCTTCAACATTTATGAGGGAAAAAGATTTGATAATGGATAGGACTATGCCTTGAAGAAATTTTACTTTAAAATATAGTAAATAAAAAGAGAACAATGAAAAATATTAAAATTTGCTTGCTACTAATTGTAGATAATTTTTTATATCCTGTAGGGAATTTCCAAATAATGCCATTTATTTTGAAATGCTGTTTTAAATTGTCAGAAAGCTTTTAAAATTATTTTTGACTAAAATCAAGAGGGAAATTTGACTACAATGGGAATAATGTGTCGTTCCTTAGAGGGTGATTTAAATCTGTGGAAAGTGAGGCCTGACAGGCATAAATTAGCTCTTGTCTTTTGATATTTAGAAGATGCATTAGCTCTCCATTCTTGACAGAATACAGTCCTCTGCAGGTAGATGAGACCCCATCAGATGTCTACACTAATCTCCTTTGTGATTGCCCATCCTTCCATCCTAGTGGCCACTTTTTCCATTGTTTTCTTTCTGTCATTTTTGTACTAATGGCAGAGGGGGAAGACAGGTTTTATGAAACGTAGGTGTCTTCTGCAGTTTTCTCCAGATAATTGCATTTGAAATTTTATTGTCTTCCCAGAAAATCACATTTTCTTTTCTTATAGTGAACTCCAGGACCATCTCCAAGTCTAGAGGCCAGCACAATAAACAACAGAACTTGAGCAATCACTTGTACCATGATGAATCCATAACCATTTGATATTTTGGCCTCTTTGCTCATTTTCAAAGCTGTATTAGGGTAAAATATTTTCTAGGCTCTGTGAAATAAATACTTAGAATTTTATAAAAAGACCTAAACAAGACGAAGAATAAAATGAATGCTTATGTTTTTAATACACGATGAAGCAGAAATGTGTAATGCAATATGCAAATGTTTGAAACCAAAGAATAAACTCCATGCCAGCATACAGGATCATCTTATCCACACTTATCTCCATCAAGAATGAGTTCGCTTTTGGCTTATGCAGCTTAGGAGACAAAAAGAGATTTTTAAACTCTAAATTGATATGTTTTACTTAAACCTCTGTTGGTCTCTGTACACAAAGATTAAGTTTAGTTATTCTTCAAACTGCATATTTGTATTTATGTAGCAAAATTTTCATTTTGTGTTTTAAGAGGGCAACTTAATATGTCCACTGAAAGTAAAAGTATTAAACATATTAATTAATTAATCTCTCATATTTTCTAATAGTGTCCTAGTATTCCAAGCTACAGAGTTTCATTTTCCTTAATTAGTATTCTCTTAAGTCACAGATATACACAATTACAGTCAAGTTTGAAAAAGATTTTGAAAAATTACATGTTTATAACAGGATTTGAAGAACTATTCTCACAGGAACAGACAGCCACACTTTAATGAGAAAACAAAAAGATAACTCCCTTCAAACATATAAGGAAAAATGATGAATCTGATGTAATTAATGCTTGCCACTTTTGATTAATATAATCTTCAAAGAGGCACATTCTTGTGGATCCTCTTTTACAACATCAAATGCCACACACATCATATACCATAAATATTATGATTTTTTCAATTTGGCCAACAGTACGTTCTAGCTACTAAACAATTAAATACCTTCTCCATATTTAGTCTATTTTACTTTGGAAAGCTTCATCCTGCAACATACCCGTACCCAACACCTGCCTTCCAGCTTAACTTCAAAGCCATAGTTCACATAAAAGGCTGTGAGATGAGGCGAAAAATCTGATACTACACTTGCTTTCATTTCCATTTTTTAAGGAAACTATAAATGAGTAAACTTAGATGTACTTTAAAAGAACACAGAAACAACAAAAAGTTTTAAGAGTAGGACTTGTGAGGTGACTTATAAATGATTGATTATCAGAGTAATCACATAATAAAAACATTGATTAGAGGGGATTGGGCCACACTGGGTTCCAATTCAGGCTCAGCCATTTGATTATTAAGGAATTTGAGGCAGGTCAGCTAATCTTCCTGAGGGTACTTTCCTGATCTACAAAACTTAAGCAATGATTTTTCTTACCTCAGAATACTGTTACATGAAGTAACAGAGTAATTCCACAGGAAGTATTTGGTAGTCAGTAAATGTTAGATAAAGGACTGAATGTGTTAGATAACTATTGTTGTTATTTAAGTGCATATATGTATACACAACATAACTATATATATGTATACTATACAGTGTGTAAACCACTTCAGTTGATTTAAGTCTACTTATTAGAAATTATCACTGATGATATCAATCATTCAATATCAGTACTGACTGGAATACATCATCCATGTGACAAATTTGAATTTACTATGGCATAAGTCCCTCATAAATATTCACAACAGCTACTAATTCATACAGCTTATTACACTAAAGCCAAATTTCTTCTCCCACATAAGACTCTCTCTGTACCTGGCAAAGTTGTAACAGGTGAGAAAAAAAGTCCCCAAATACCAAGATCTCATTCACTATCTGAATTGTATTTATATCCACTGGGAATTGAGGCTGGATAAATATGCTCCCAAGATAGCTCAGAACATCATGCTTTCATTACATGTAGCAGCAAACTGAAAAATGCTAACAGTAATCCAAAAGAACTCAAGTCCGATGAGCTTGTGTGTGTGTACAGACCCACACAAGTGCACATGTACACACACACACACACATACACACAAACACTAGCTTTGTTGCTTTTCTCCTAGAACAATTAAGCAAAATAATAAACCACAGCAATTAACAAATAACTTTCTATTTCGTCTAAGTGTGGGTATCTTTCTTCATTCAACAATTCCTTTTAAATCACGTAACTAATCAAATGATCCCTATTATGCTAGAGGGTATTACATTTTATTTCAAATAAACCCAATCCCATTCTTTTCAACTGATGGACCACATCCCACGGTACACATAATAAAGTCATATCTACTTGAGGTCTTATTTCTATATACTTCCCTAAGTTTCATCTGTCTCATTTATAAACAATTAAAGCATCAAGATGTTGCAGAAGGAGTTACAGTTTCTTATTCAATAGAAAATGTTAAATTACGAGAGACTTTTATCATCAATTTTGAACTGAACTGATTTCAGTACTTTTTCCTAAGGAGTCCTGTAAAGCTATTATTATTTCATCTGAAAATGACCAGGTAGCCGCAACATAAACCATTTGGTTTCTGCCTTCACACTGTACCTTTGGAATCTAAGACACTTGCATATTTAAACTTCAGGGAGAGACAGAGGGGTCTCTAACACTGATATTCTGCTATTGATAGCAAATACTAAACAAACTGATAGATGAGTACACTGGCTATATATATATATACTTATTTTCAAACACATCCTCATATCATGATATACTTAAATCTTCACTATGAACAACATACTATACTTAATAAATATATTTTAATATTCATAAAAAGACCTTTACAAAACACTGGATGACTCATTTTTGATGAAGAGACGAAGCATCAGTGAAATGAAAGAACTTGACCATGTTCAGACAATCAGTAAATGGTGGAGGCTGGATTAGGATCTAAGTACATCTGACTGACTTCAAAGCTAGTGTTTTAACCACTGTGATAAATTGCCTTCCACAGCCAACAGCGTAACTGTTAAGGTGAAGTACAATGGAGGAACTATTTCATCATGTATATCATCACAATTCTAATCAAAGTCTAGGAATTTTATAAACGCAGATACTTTTTTGGTTTTTACTTTTGCCTTCTGTTTCATATATAAACACATATGACGGTCACTAACAAGAGCATTCTTACTCCAGAATCCTTAGATCCTTCCTGCCATATTAGGCTTTCTCTGACATTCATTATGAACAGACCAGCTGTCCAACATCTCTCATAAAACAGTTCCTGATTCACATGGAATCATTTGCCCCAAACTCCTCTCTCTCATATTCCTTGAAAAGCGTATGTCACAGCTGCATTTTTAACCAGGCACAAGTCGTGCCTCATCTGTGAGCCATCTCTACGGACAACTAACATTTTGAAGTGCACACAAAATGCGACCACCAGTGCCTCACTGCTAATTAAAACCATCCTGACAGCCACTGAATTGGCCTTTATGATGCACCTTCTCCCCATGTTTGCCCAGTTGAGTCAACACATCTGCACCTGTAGGCTGGCTCATGATGAATCAAATGTGAAAACTGAAGTGATCCTTGAAAAACAGGAGGTTTGCACTCCTTTTTTTCCCTAAGATAAGCAACTCTCCTGGAGCACATGTACGTCCAGTCCAATACTTGGAACATCACTATTCTTTCTAACCGAGCAACATTAGACATTCTATACCTTAAACCAGTTGTTGCCAAGCAGTTTGATATCAAGAGCCTTGTGCACTCTAGAAACTATGAAGACTCCAAAGTGCTTTTAGTTGTAGTAATTATATCTATTTAGCCTATTAAAATTTAAAAAGCAGAGAATTCAAATTATGTATAAATTTATGTTAAAATAAACACTAACATAAATAGCATTTTCATGAAAAAAATTAAGTTTTCCAAAGTAACTAAATTGATTCATAAATCTCATTGTTTTAAAGTTTTACAGATTTTTTCAAATGTCTGGTTTAATGAGTAGGCTGCTAGATTGTTCTATATCTCTCTGCAGTCAGCCTTTGCAATGTTGTCTTGTTGAAATATATGAAGAACAAAGAACATTCAGGCCAGCGCCGTGCCTCAATAGGCTAATACTCCGCCTGCAGCGCCAGCGCCCCAGGTTCTAGTCCTGGTCGGGGCGCCGGATTCTGTCCTGGTTGCCCCTCTTCTAGGCCAGCTCTCTGGTGTGGCCAGGGAGTGCAGTGGAGGATGGCCCAAGTCCTTGGGCCTTGCACCCACATGGGAGACCAGGAGAAGCACCTGGCTCCTGGCTTCGGATCAGCGCAGTGCACCGGCCGCAGCGCGCCAGCCTCAGCGGCCATTAGGGGGTGAACCAATGGAAAAAGGAAGACCTTTCTTTCTGCCTCTCTCTCTCTCACTGTTCACTCTGCCTATCACACACACACACACACACACACACACACAAAGAACATTCAACCTCATTAAAGCATGTAGTTGGAGGGCTGGTGCTGTGGTGTAGCAGGTAAAGCTGTCTCAGTGCCGCCATCCCATTGGGCTCTGGTTCAAGACCTAGCCGCTCCACTTCTGATCCAACTCTCTGCTATATGGCCTGGGAAAGCAGTGGAAGATGACCCAGGTCCTTGGGTCCCTGCATCCACCTGGGAGACCTGGAGAAGTTCTTGATTCCTGGCTTTGAATCGGCCCAGCTCCAGCCATTGTGGCCACTTGGGGAGCAAACCAGTGGATGGAAGACCTCCTTCTCTCTCTCTCCCTCTCTCTCTCTCTGTCTCTGCCTCTCTGTAACTCTGCCTTTCAAGTAAAATAAAAAAATAAATCTAAAAAAAAAGGAATTTAGTTGGAAAAGGAGCAGGGGAGCAGTATTTTGCTAGCCTTTTCAGATAATTTGGATTTTCTTCTTTCACACCCACACTAACGCTCTACATGGTGGTTTGTGAAAGGTTAGTGGAAGTGAGAACTCTGAAATCACATCAGTAAATTTTTGTAATCTGTTCTATTAAAATCCACTGTTCTGGGCCGGCGCAACGGCTCACTAGGCTAATCCTCCGCCTGCGGTGCCGGCACCCCAGGTTCTAGTCCTGGTTGGGGCGCCAGTTCTGTCCCGGTTGCTCCTCTTCCAGTCCAGCTCTCTGCTGTGCCCCGGGAGTGCAGTGGAGGATGGCCCAGGTCCTTGGACCCTGCACCCACATGGGAGACCAGGAGGAAGCACCTGGCTCCTGGCTTTGGATCAGTGCAGCACGCCAGCCGCGGCATGCCTGCCATAGCGGCCACTTGGGGGGTGAACCAACAGAAAAAGGAAGACCTTTCTCTCTGTCTCTCTCTGTCTAACTCTGCCTGTCAAAAACAAAACAAAACAACAACAAAAGAAACCCACTGTTCTATCTTGATCTTTGAATTGATCTTTTTTAAAAAAAGATATATCTGCTTATTTGAAAGGGAGAGTGACAGAGAAAGAGGGAGAGGCAGACAATCTTCCATTTGCTGGTTCACTCCGGAATGCCCACAATAGCTAGGGCTGAGGCTGGGAACCAACCAGGAACTCCACATGGGTCTCCTTGATGAGTGACCAGGACTATCATCTGCTGGCTTCTCAGGTACATTAGCAGGAAGTGAAGCAGTCAGGAGTCCAATAGGTACTCCAATATGGCAAGTGGGCATCTCAAGCAGCGGTTTAACACGCTGAACCACAATGCAGGCCCCTGACTGGATCTTACACCCATGCATGATTTTAACCTTCTGGACTCCTGAAAAGATCCCTGGATCACACTTTGAGAATCACTCATGCAAAAACAAAAACAATAAAAGCTTTTTTTAAAAACTTTTTAAATTTTTACTGGCTTTCATGAAGAGGAAGAAATGAATGAATCTAACATAATAGCAAGATAAGATGTAAGAATTGTATAAGGAATCTTACAGAAGTGTTCAAGATTCTGATTAGCTCATAATAGCATTATGTAAATTATAAAAGAGTTCAAGAGGCTTGTACTTGAGATACAGCCTTGCTAACCTGGCTTTGGGAGTATAGAGTTGGTTGGACTATAGGCTCCATTTGCTCCCTTGGACAGATGCCCTGATGCAGTGAAGAAACTATGCAACTGCACATGGTAGTCCTGGTTACACTGACAAACACAAGATGGGAATTCATACATAATAGAAAAAAGCAGAAGAAAAAACGCTGCACTTGTGAGCCATAACAGGCTGTTTGAATTCAAATGCTACTCTCCAACTTTTATTCCTTCACTTCTGCAATATATTCATGACAAGTCTGACAGCTAAAAACCCATGGTCAATAGAAAATAATATCCCAGAAGAATGCTTTTATTTCATAACATGTGGATTATCAAGAGGGAAGGAAGGTACATAGAAAACATTAAAATGAAGGAAATCTACGTTTTAAATCTGAAGATTTTTCTAAGGGGAACAATTTTTATTTAGTCAAAAGGAATTACAATAAAATTTTTAAGCATTCTGCCTTATGTCATGTTGAAATGAAGCTTTACACCAAGCAAATAAGGTGTCAGATAATGTAAATACAAGGAAATGAGATTTCAAAATAGTAAACAGTATGAAAAGTTAAACAGTTAAAAAAATCATCCCAGTTATTTCTTAAAAACTTGATGAAGTCACTGATTTTTACTGACTTGTATGAAGTACAGATTATATCAGTGGAGAAAGATATTTATAGCTAGATTAATATTCAGCAAAAATGAGTTTTTATCCCATCTTCTAATTATTACAACATGCTGCAAATATTTCCAGACTCAGAATCCACTCTTATTCAATTTATGTGTGTTTAGTTACAATGTAAATCTAATTTTTACCAACATAACCTACTATCAAGAAAACTAGCTGTTTCCCACTCTATCTGGTGGCCAGAGGGTACATTTTCAAAACTGAGGATTTGCTAAACATCAATGTATTTCAGAGACCATGTGGTAAATATGCAATTTTGCAAAACACAGGGTTCATACGTGATGACTCATATGTACTGCAGATTACCAATAAGTCTTGAGTAGAGACTTAAAATGAATATATTAAAAGCTGGTTCAGAGTAGAAAAATCATGTAATGGGCACTGATTGTGGTTCTTTTTCCTTTACCACTTTCTCTGCTTGACACACTCATAGGCTGTGCAAATCCCTTCCTTTCGGAAAACAGACACCACCGCAGCCCTCGTATCATCTGTTACCCTTAGCTTTCCACTATACCAGACTGCTATAGGCACTGAAAAGTACAAACTGGAAGCGGTAGGGGCAGATTTTTGCTATCCAGATGAAGAGCATGCATGGGCCTTATGGAACATGAGAACAAACTGTACTCTACAGCATGTTAAAATCTTTCCAATAGACTTTTTGGTCAGCCTTTCAATATGGATACAAAGTATTCCTCCTCTACTTTAAAAATCCATTGTTAGACTGAAAATGAGCCTTACAAACAATGAGAATAAGCTAAAAACTTAAACATGAAGCTAAAAACAACTTAGAGATTGCTTTAATTACAAAAATGGCTTAAATGACAGGTATACAGAAGGTAGGGTAGAAAGAAAATGTGATTATGTTCCACACTTCTATTCATGGTGACTTAAGTACATTTCAGGACAAGCAAATGATGTTTCACATGAATGTTTCTCTTTACCTAGAGTTTCTTGATGCCTTGGAAGAGTCAAACTCCAACTTGGACTACTTACATTAGAAATATGGAATACATTCTTCTTTAAACAGACATACATTTCTACATTAACTTTAGAACATGTTAAGCCTTTGCCTGCAGTGCCGGCATTCCAAATGGGCACCGGTTGAGTTCCGGCTCCTTCACTTCTGATCTAGCTCCCTGCTATTGTGCCTACGAAAGCAGTAGAGAATGGCCCAAGCTTTGGACTCCTGCACTCATGTGGGAGACAAGGAAGAAGTTCTGGGCTGCTGGCTTAGGCCTGGCCAGCCCCGGGCCATTGCAGCCATTTGGGGGTAAAGCAGCAAATGGAAAATCTCTCTCTTCTCACCTTCTCTCTAACTTTGCCTTTCAAAAGAAGTTTAAAAAAAATCTTTAAAGAAACAAAAAAGGAATTGTAACAAAAACATCATATATAAAAATTCATTTTCATGTTCACAGAAAGTACAAAGGATCTTGGGTTATCTTATGGAATATGGATCTAATAAAAAAAAACTACACCTGGACTTCAAAAATAAATATTGTACCAAATTAACATTATCTTTTAATTCCATTTTTCCATGAACTTTTTGAAGTTCCCTGTGTTGAATTCTAATCTTTATGTTTACTACTTTGTTCAGAAAGGAAGATGTAGCCAGCGCAAGTCCTATACTTTCACAGAATGAGAATCTTGCCTAACAGCTGCAAACAAACACAAAGGTTTTCCTTGGAGGTAAAAGATAGACATGTTAAACCCAGGAAGCATCTTACGACTAACAAATGTCTTTTCTCTAATTACATGCTTACCACGAAACCTTCTGATTATCCTTTGATTTATTGGCAACAAAATAATTTTATTTGCAGTTGTAAATATACTAATCTCCTAATAAATCATCAAACTGAAAACTAATAAATTGCTCTTTTCATTTCCCTTTTCTTTTAAAAAAAGTATTCAATATTTATATCAATGACACATCAAGAATAAAAGAACAATTTCAAGACAAAAACTTAGGGGAAAAATGTCTTTTTACACCACCAATATATTTTGATAAAATGGTCATTTAATTTTAGGATCATGCATTATGCAATTAAAATGATGTAAAAAACAATTTAGATAACTACAAACACTTATTGCTAATTAAGCATTTGGCATCTTAAATTGACTCTAGTATTTTCATCCATAAGAAAACCAGTGATGTCATAATAAAAGAATAAAATTATTGACCCTAAAATTCTCTAAATTATACTTAATGTAATGTCAAACGTCAATAGTGGCATTTCATAGAGACATTAAGAACAAACAATGTGAGTAGTAAAATATTCCTTAACCTTAATAAATAAAAGATTTTTTTTAAAGATTTATTTATTTCCTTGAAACTCAAGAGTTACAGAGGGAGACAGACAGAGAGACAGAAAGAGAGAGAGAGATGTTTCATCTGCTGGTTCACTCCCCAGGTGTCCACAATGGCCAGGGCAGAGCCAGGAGACAGTAGCTTTATCTGGGTCTCCAACATGGGTGCAGGTGCCTAAGCACTTGGGCTCACGTTCTGCTGCTTGTCCCAGGCCATTAGCAGGGAGGAGATTGTAAGTAAAACAGCCAGGAGTCAAACCAGTGCCCACCTGGGAAGGCAGCATCCCAAGTGGTGGATTTACCTGTTGTGGAACAACAGGTCTGCCCTGCTTAAAAAAAAGACTGCTTCATTTTGAATGAGTGTATAAATGAAGGATAGGAAATCTGCAGCTCAAAATCAATGATGTTCAGTGTTTGAAACAATCAACAGTATGTCTATGTTCATAAAAGATCCTGCATTACACTATAAAATAAAGTCCTTGTAAATTTAAACTTCACTGGCCAGTACCATGACTTAGTGGGTTAGACTTCCACCTGTGGCGCCGGCATCCCTTATGGGCGCCAGTTTGAGTTCCGGTTGCTCCTCTCTTTTTTTTTTTTTTTAAACTTTTATTTAATAAATATGAATTTCCAAAGTACAGCTTTTGGATTACAGTGACTTTTCCCCCCCATAACTTCCCTCCCACCCGCAACCTTCCCATTTCCAACTCCCTCTCCCATCCCATTCACATCAAGATTCATTTTCAATTATCTTTATATACAGAAGATCAATTTAGTATATATTAAGTAAAGAGTTCAACAGTTTGCACCCACACAGAAACACAAAGTGTAAAGTACTCTTTGAGTACTAGCTGTACCGTTGATTCATAGTACAACACATTAAGGACAGAGATCCTACATGGGGAGTAAGTGCACAGTGACTCTTGTTGTTGATTTAACAATTGACACTTTTGTTTATGGTGTCAGTCATCACCCTAGGCTCTTGTCATGAGTTCTCAAGGTTATGGAAGACTTTTGAATTCACCAACTCCAATCTTACTTAGACAAGGTCATAGTCAAAGTGGAAGTTCTCTTCTCCCTTCAAATAAAGGTACCTCCTCCTTTGATGGCCCGTTCTTTCTGCTGAGATCTCACTCACAGTCATTTAGGGTTTGTTTTGTTTTGTTTGTTTGTTTGTTTGCCACAGTGTCTTGGCTTTCCATGCCTGAAATACTCTCATGGGCTTTTTAGCCAGATCTGAATGCCGTAAGGGCTGATTCTGAGACCAGAGTGCTGTTTAGGACATCTGCCATTCTATGAGTCTGCTGTGTATCCCGCTTCCCATGTTGGATCGTTCTCTCCTTTTTAATTCTATCAGTTAGTATTACAGCTGCTCCTCTTCTGATTCAGTTCTCTGCTATGGCCTGGGAAAGCAGCAGAAGATGACCCACGTCCTTGGGCCCCTGCACCCACATGGGAGACCCAGAAGAAGCTCCAGGCTCATGGCTTTGGATCGGCCCAGCTTTAGCTGTTGCAGCCATTTGAGTAAATCAGTGGGTGGAAGATCTTTCTATCTTTGCTTCTGCCTTTTAAATAAATAAATAAATGTTAAAATAAGTAAATAAAAAGAGCAGGGGTTTTCCTTGTCTAGTCTGTGAACCACCTGCATGGACAATACCTGGAGCCTTGTTAGGAATGCAAATTCTCAGGTCTCATCCCAGAATCGGGAAATCAGAAGATCTGTGGGACAAGGCCCTGCAATCCAAGTTTTCACAAACTATGATTATGGGATATACTGAGGTTTGAGATATGCTGTTTTATACTTTAAGAAAAAATTCTTGGGGGTAATGAAACCCTGAGGAGAAAACTAAGTTAAAGAGATCATTTAGTTACTGTAATAAGGAATGTCAATTATTCAACCACATGTAAATAAAAGTTTACAATCAGATAACATAGAACCACAGACATGAAACAACTTAAAGGAAAACATAGATAACAGATTACATAGTTGGAGAAACTTCAAAATTCAATCTGAGGCAAATATCGGTTAAATTCACATCTGTAGTTTAAAATCTACTTTTGTGGAACATAGCTGTACAGTTTTTTAACAGAATTGCTGGATGAAAATTTCAGGCATGAAATTTGGTGAACAGAAATTAAGTGATTAAGGAAAAGTCACAGCATTTACTTCTTGGTAAACAAGTATTAACCCCTGTACAGCATCCTCCAACCTAGTTCATTCACAACCACTTAGTGAATACCCCCTCCTCTTTTTACAGATATGCACTGCATTACTGATACAGCTTGTGCACCACGTGGACATAATGCCCAGGACAATGCTGCAAACTGCTGATCCTGATCTTACTAAAATGAGAAAAGGTGTCATGCACTAGTAACTTGACCTTTAACCTGAACTTGCCTTTGGGGAATTCTGAGATGGTCTAAATCAACTGATATGGTCACTGCAATTGAAGGCCCTGTCAAAATTTTTACAGTCTTCGAAGGGGGTAATTGGAATCTGATACAGCCTGTAAACTACATGGAACCACATTTTTTCAATATACCCAAACTCCCCCACATTTTAATTCTTCTTTATGTTCCATAACACTGAAAAGCATTTTCCAAGCAGATGCTGAGATATTGGACTATTTTGATTCCAACATTTGTCCAGGGACTCTTTCTTCAGTGTAATACAGGAAAGCGTTTACAAGGAAACAACAGTTTCAAAATAGGAATATAAAACATACATCTTGATAATGTGAATAATTCTCCCTAAAAACTTCATAATTTTGGAGAATATAGAACCCAGGGAAGAGAGTTCTCTTATCTAGTATAAAATAAAAGTAGTTCGTAGAAGAGCCTAAAGATAATTTTTATCCTAGAGTTAAAAAGAATTAAATTGAACCTGAATGTATTTCAAAAACTAGAAAATAAAATGTATGCATGCATATGTACTTTTTCTTCTTCTTGCGCCTGTACCATAAGATGCATTTTATAATGGACAGAAAAAGAAAATGGTTTTAACATCAGTGTATGTTTTAAATTATACTAATAAGCAGCATATCAGCTGCGAGGTGAGACTACATTGAAAAAGACTGCTTCAGTTTACGGAAAATACCAGCTGTCTCCACTCTGTGAAGACGGATTACCACCTGTCCTGTTATCTTCCAAACACAATACAAGGCACGTTGGCCATTTTAACCAGGATAACTGTACCCATATGTTCTTTAATTCTGAGCTGCATGCTGTCTAACATTAAATATTCCTAATGGATCATTGTAAACAGGAGATTAGCATGGAAGATAGGATGTTTAAGCAGTGTCTAAGCCTCTGTTTTATTAAACTTCCTCCCTTGTCCTCAAAATCTTGCACAAGCTACAATCTTTGTGATAATATCATCGATTTTAGCTAAACTATGAAGTATCCAAGTCTAACTAGAAACAAAAAATTAAGGCATAGCTCAGGCTACATGTTGCAATAAATTGAAACTTAGACTGTCATTAAAAAAGCACACATTAATTTATAAAATCATATATGCATAATTTGCTTTAAAAAGAGGAAATATCAGATGTTTAACACAAAGACTGCTATCTGCAGTTTGAAGAATAAAGATCTAGAGTTGTTTATGAGCCACTGAAATGCTGTATGGTGGTTACAGCCTTCTTAACATCCCATTTCTTTTTACCATTGCTTACAAAAACATTACATTACTGAATGTACTTGATGAAAAGTATGATATGAAAGTGGCACAGATTTATTAATATGATAGCTGAGAAACATTACCTATAATTAAAAAATAAAATGTGTACTTACAATTATGTCAGCTCTTTTACTAGGTCTTTAACAAACAAGTGAGGATGGTTAAATAAATGCATATTTCTACAATGGCACAAATGGAGAAAAATAATGTGTCTTGGGTTAGTCAACATGTAGCTAATAGTATGTGAAGTATGAATGATTATATATTAAATTATGTGTTGGTGAATGTAGGGCTAATCCACTATAGAAATACAAACCAAAGTTGTAACCCTATGATATTTACATTAAGTAGCTGACGGAGGAACAGACCAACAAGGGAGCCATTTTGCTTGGCTTTCATTACATACAACCTTGAGTTCATATGAACTAATTCCAAAGATTAATAACCTAGGAAAATGATAGAATAATTAATGACAACAGAAAAATGTGCATTTAAGATTTCATTGCTTCATTTTTCACTATAAAGGAAAAATAATTTCAAACATAATCTCTGCATTGTCAATAGTTACAGATCTAAGTCCTCTTGGAAGAAAATAGTGTACTGATATTTGCACATATATTTTGTACATTATTTAGTTCTAATCTATATCCGTGGAAGATTTTATTTCCTTTCAACTTGTGAAATGTTAGAATTCCTGATTAAACTTTGAAATAAAAATAGAGAGAAGCAAGTAGAGATTAAAGGAACACATTACAAAAGCTTTCTTGATTTACCAACCTTTTCTTAAAGGAAAGTAGAAAGCTATTGTAATGGTTAAAGACAGGGTCCTTTTATGTGTGCAGATGGGAAGTACTTCCAGAGAGGGTCATATTACCTTAGGCTAAAGACCAAGAAAACCTAACTACCCCAGGCCTTGAGTTTTGTAGTCAGAACAATTCATTCATTGAGCACTAAGATTCAGTAATCAAAGTATGAGGACAAGGGTGTGATTTTCATCTTATCTGAGGACAAGGGAGTATCCATTCAAAAGAGACAAATGGCAGTAAGAAAACAGAATCTTCCATAAAGGCTAAGATTTTTTTTCATGTGTGGCCCCTTATTTCTTCACACTCTAAATTTCATTTGTGTAAATCATTGACTGTATAATAAGCCAGAAATATGTACTGTATTTGACATTGTCTTGCAGTAATTTCCTATTATATCTTTAAAATCTCTGGGAAAATCACAAAGATGCAAATTATGCTGCACAAAATGGAAAACAAATAGACTTTGTAGAAATTTATCAAATATTTAATACAAAAAACTTAAGCAGACTTAAAAATATACGTTTAAAAAAAAATCCTAGTTCACTAAGTACAAATAGTAGGTTTTATTTTAGAAGTTTAATGTCAGAAAGCCCCTAAGAGCCAGTTGGAAAACTGGGTATATTTAATAAATATAACTATGTTCAATCACAACCCAGTAGGGCTACAAAGGCCTCAGCTTTAGATACTATCCTAACACTACTCAAAATCTCCAATTAATGGTCAGAAGGACAAACAGCATGCCTCAATGTCTTTAGTAGATGCAAGTTGCTTGGTTTCTAACTAAAGACTAACCTTGCAAACAGTTGGAGCAGTGGCATTCCATTTTGCTCATTTAAACTGAACTAAACTTTGAGTAAAAAGGAAAACAAATGTACAAGTAGAGAAAATGCATTTTAAAGGTAAGATGTGTTGCAAGAATATGGCAATTTTTGTCACAAATGTCATATTAATCATCTGTTCTCTATGAAAGTACTTTCAAGATCAGCACAGAAAACTTGTAAATATTCTTGTTCCCTTTTTTCATTATTGGGTGTTTGATTGCAACAAAAATAGAAACAAAAACAGTGACAAACTGAGAGAACAGAAGGGATATGGAAAATACAAGTCCACCAGGGGTTTGTTATTCCTTCATTGCATGTGGCATGATAAAGAAATAAAAGACTATCATCTGTTATGACAAGGCCAAAATTAGCCTTTGTTCTTTGGGCTCCTAGAGACAAAATGATCAAAACCATAAAATTGGCATTGGTTTAGACTCAGATTCATTCAAGAATTGAAAGGCATTAAACGTAAGAAACATGTTGAATTTTCTAAAGATTTTTTAAACCTGAAAATATGCGTATTTCAAGGTTTAAGGAAAGAAGAAAAACTAGAGCCAGATCTTTATGATTTAGTTTGACTCTGTTTTTGTTAAAAGCTCAAAATATTTACATGCAAATTTTATTTAAAACTAATTCCAAAACCCTCCATGCTTATTTCCATGTGAAATCACAATGAAAAATAAAGATTTGATCAACAGTTCTTTACTGGGTGTGGATTAGACTAACTGATCTTTACCAGGTATAACACATTTCACATACTATTATTTTCTCCTACCCTTTATGCATCTTATCTATGACAAATTTTTGAAAATATTTTTACAACACTTATAGAGACATAAGATTTAATGACTAAAGATTTATATTTATTCAAGATATGATTTGGATGGGCCTTGTGATGAAGTAGGTTGAGCCCAAATTCCATATCTGAGTGCCATTTGAGTCCCACCTACACCACATCTGATCCAGCTCCCGGCTAATGCATGTGGGAAGCAGTTAACGGTCAATCAATTTCTTGGGTTTCTGCCACCCATGTAGAGATCAGAATGGAATTCCAGGCTCCTGGCTTTGGACCATCCGAGCCCCAGATGTTGGATAGATTTGGGAGTGAACCAGCAAACTGAAGATCTCTCTCTTTATCTCTGTGTGTGTGTGTGTGTGTGTGTGTTCTTTGTCACTCTATCTTTCATGTAAGTAACTCAATAAATATATTAAAATTTTTTTTCTACTGGAAAATCACTACTTGGGAACAAATCAAGTAGAAAGACATTCAGATCATTCTTTTTCTAAACTGATCTTATCTTCTTAAAATGTAAAACTTTGGAATTAACTAACAAGTGATATGGCTGTTTATTTTTGTAATCTCTTTACATACATGACAGTATGTCAAAAATGTCATAGAAAAAGGTGCATTATCTTCTAATTCCATTCTCCACAAACTTTTGAATTACATTTATACTTAATATTTCAAACACTGTAGTGAGTAATAATGAGTCCGGACCAGCGCTGTGGTGTAGTAGGTAAAGCCACATCCCATATGGGTGCTGGTTCAAGCCCTAGCTGTTCCAATTCTGATCCAGCTCCCTGCTAATGTGCCTAGGAAAGCAGCAGAGGATGGCCCAAGTCCTTGGGACCCCACACCCATGTGGGAGACACGGAAGAAAACTCCTAGCTCCTGACTTCAAATGGGGTCAGCCCAATCCATTGTGGCCATTTGGGGAGTGAACCTGTAGAAGGAAGACTTTTCTCTCTGTCTCTGTCTTGCTCTGTCTCTCTCACTATGCCTTTTTCAAATAAATAAATCTTTTAAAATAAATGAATTAAATAATCTCTAAAAAACAAAATAATGAGTAAGATCTAAAGAAAATTGGAGTATTTTATAAGTTATGACCATGATTCCAAGTATGACACTATAATAACTGATTTATAATTTTTAAACTTGTCAAATACTGTTGCCCCCAGAAGTTATTATCCAGCCCAGTTGCTACAAATAAGAATTGATAACTATGCTCACTGACTTAAGCATTAGCAAAGAAGATACAAAGCCTGAAATCAAAAATTTTCATCATGGGTTCTCAGGTTATATTATTAAATACTTCCTCTGAATAATGACTGACACCTATGTGATCAGAATTTATTTAATAAATGGCTATTATTTTATAAAAGCCTAAAGTGTTATATATTAACAGGGATATCAACTCTTTATAGAAAAATAACAGACTTTTAAAATGATTAGAGAAAATTAAACTAAAAAAGTTCACATTTTGGCTGTTTGCCTGTGATGCCATCTTAAGTAACAGTGTAATTTGTTGAGGGTGATAAACTCACTTATTTCTCATCCAGGAATATGATTAATTTCATAAAATCTCAATTTCTATTATTATTCTTCAGCTATACTAAAGAAACAGAACTCAAACCCAAAGAAAAACTGTTAAAATCCAGTGTCAAGAAGCTCATAGCCACCAGGAACCTTTAAATGGGCCTTCGCAAAAATTCAGACCATGTCGCAGTAAGATAATTTCTCTGGGGACGTATTCTTCACTCAGCCTTGAAGGATTTATCTTAGACACATTCATGTGGCCTTGTAACAATTCTAATCCAATGAACTCAAAAGGAAAAGCAAGCAAGAAGGAAAAATCTAGGTTTCTTCTAACCTCAACTCAGCTTCCATTCACAAAATATCTTCCTTGTTTTTATGCTACCCTACGTGAGTCCATGCTAACACTCAAGACGAGAAGCCAATACAATGCAAAACTCCAGATTGTTAGGAGATGCTCACAAGTTTTAGGGAGTTATTTGATAATTCTAACAATTAAAAAGGAATAATTATCCTTTACTTGGCAAGTTTGGGGTTTTGTTTCAAGTTAGTTTGTAGCAACCTTTCCTAACTCTGTGTTTGTTCAGTATTTTATACTTTTTAGAGTATTAAACAGCATCAGATGGTCTGTCCTAAGGCAGCCAGAAGAAATAAAAGACTGGTTCAATTAGTCCCTAACTTATTTTCTTGAACTTTCCAACATACTTTTTTAGTACACAATTTTTCAAATTTTTAAAGGACAGAGAGTAATAATACATATTTATGGATCAAAGTGTGGCACTTCAAAAAATGCATACAGTGGTCACTTCAGGGCGAGTGGCACATCCATCACCTCACACATTTATCATTTCCTTGTGCTGGGAACACTGAAAATCCTCTAGCAGCTACAAGGGTAATTCAAAAAGTTTGAGGAAGGTGGGGTTTAAAAATAAGTTTATTTTGGTGCAAAAATGTTTAAATTCAATGCATAGGTTTTTCATAATACGCATTTCTGTACACTTTGTGAAGATCTTTTATTTTTTGAAATGTAAAATTAGTTATTACCAATCATGGCTACACTACTCTGCTACAGAACATCAGAAGTTATAGCTCTAAGCAACTTATTCCTGCACCCCTTAACTATCCTGTCTCTACTGCTCCTCACACTTCCCAACCTGAAGTTTTAAATTCCTGAATTTTTCTTTAGTCATCTCTGTTGTCTTCTAAGGTGCCAGAAGGTACGTCCATGCATCCTGAACACTTTTAAACCTCATACACTACACAATGCTCCCCATCATAAAAGATTCTTAAATGAAAAAATAAAGAAATCCATCAATTGTCCTGGTATGACTATACTAATTCATCATGTTTTGTTTTTTGTATTTTAAGATTTACTTATGTGAAAAGCAGAGTTACATGGAGAGGGAGAGTGAGAGAAAGAGGGAGAGGGAGAAGGAGAGGGAGAAGGAGAGGGAGAGGGAGAGGTAGAAGGAGAGAGAGAATCTTCTATCTGCTGGTACACTTCCCAGATGGACACAATGGCTAACACTAGAACAAAATCAGAAGCCAGGAGCTCCATCCCAGTCTCCTGCATGGGTGGCAGAGACTCAAACACTTGGGCCATCTTCCAGTGCTTTCCCAGGCACAATAGCAGGAAGCTGGATCAAAAGTGGAGCAAAAAAGAAGAAGAAGAAGAAGAAGTGGAGCAGCCGGAGTGAACCAGTGACTAAATGGGTTGCCAGCGTTGCAGGCGATAGCTTTATATATTATGCCACAATGGTTATATAACAATGCTGGCTTACATCACGTATTTCTGCAACCAATTTGTTGCATCTTGTCTTGTTCTTTATGGAGCAAAGGAACTGCGCCACACTGAAAACACTATGGAAGACAGATTTTCATATGCTTAAAGATACTTTATCCATTTAGGTAAAAAGGTCAGTGACAACATGTTATCTCTAAAACTACCATGTCAAAGTGAATTATTACTACCACCATCAGACACACTTGTCTAGGCTATTTAATTTTCTCGATTTGTGCTTGACCTAACCATCACGAGACTTAGTCCCTGAGCTTAAATTGTCCCAAGTGAGCCCACAGAAATGGACTGGCGGGGGGTGGGGAGGGAGGCAAACTGGTTGCTCAACAAGTAAGGCTGCCACCTGCAGTGCCAGCATCCCATATGGGCACCTGTTCAAATCCCAGCTGCTCCAATCCAGCTCTCTGCTGTGACTTGGGAAAGCTGCAGAAGATGGCCCAAGAAGATGGCTCCTGTACCCATGTGGGAGACATGGATGAAGCTCCTGGCTCCTGGCTTCGGATGGCCCAGCTCTGACCACTGTGGCCATTTGGGGAGTGAACCAGCGGGTGGAAGACCTCTCTGTCTCTCTCTCTCTCTGCATCTCTGTAACTTTGCCTTTCAAATAAGTAAATAAATCTTAAAAAAGAAAAGAAAAGAAGTGGACAGGGAATTTCACTTGTCTCCTAGGTTAGATAGTGTTAAGATCAGATTGAAATTTACAACACTGAAACTTACTGGCTAGAGGTGAGGAAGTCTCATTTTTTAAGATAAGAATAAAGTGTTGACTCCAAGTACGTAAAAGGTAGAGGGTAAATAAAGTAGAATCAAAATAAGTGACTCTTAAAAAAAAAAAAAAAAAGCTGAACATGGCAAAAGAACAGCCTCATCAAGAGAGGAAAAAGGAAACAGTCTGTGTTCACAATGGAAGCCCACTGAAGCTTTCCTGCTTTGGAGCTATTGACTCAATGGACTGCCAGGTCAAAGTCTGGGCTTTTCAAGATTACCTATTGGAACTGTCAGAAGAAACCCAGTGTTGATCACTTAAAGATATGATCTCCATGGCCATGTCCTTTTAAGAGGCCTTATTAGGTAATGGTTTCTCTGCCCAAAACACTCTGTTTTAACATCATAGAATACATTGTGGGAGGCAAAATGTTATATATTAAAATTATAGGCCTTAAAAAGGACAAAAAAAGCAAAAAGAAGGAACAATAACCAACTATTAATTTTACTCCTCCTTTTAGCACATCTCAAATGTTACTGGAGAGTTTATTTTCGAGTATGCTAGTTCTGAAGAAGTTGCTTTTGTCAGTATCTAATACACAGACATACCAGCCAAAGCTTAATTCCAAATGCAAAATGCAAAGCTATGGAACCAATTAACTCTGCCAGGATAAAAATATAAGCATTTCATGTGCAAAAAAAAAAAAAAAAAACCTGCATGTAAAACAATATGAACATTATGAACATGTTACTGAGTCTTCTCTATGATTGAATATAGATCATTGAAACAAGTGGGAAAATGTAAATTAAAACTTACATATTTTAGAGCATACTGATTACCATATGTCCAAGTTATTTTTACAAAAGAATTAAATACATCATCTCTTGGTGTTGTTTTGTGAGAAAGTATTGTCTCAAGAAGATACGTATAAAATAAACTTGTCCTAAGTTTCTCATTCATTGTTAAGGGTCCTCCATCATCAAAGAGATACCTGTAACACCATGTTTATAGCAGCACTTTTCACAATAATCAAAATATGGAATCAGCAAAGATGACCATCATCAGATGAACTGATAAAGAAAATGCAACTGGTGACATCACATTGAGTGAAATAACTTGGACACAGGAAAACAAATACCACATGTTCTCCCTTATATGTGGGAGCTAAAATTAAAAGAGAAAAAAAAAATCACAGAAAGAAAAAGAAACCCCTTGGTGTATCAATATTGCTACAAATACTTTTGTCAATCTTTCTTTTACACATTTTTTTTTTTTTTTTGAACAGGCAGAGTGGACAGTGAGAGAGAGAGACAGAGAGAAAGGTCTTCCTTTTGCCGTTGGTTCACCCTCCAATGGCCACCGTGGCCAGCGCGCTGCGGCCGGTGCACCGCGCTGATCCGATGGCAGGAGCCAGGTACTTCTCCTGGTCTCCCATGGGGTGCAGGGCCCAAGCACCTGGGCCATCCTCCACTGCACTCCCTGGCCACAGCAGAGAGCTGGCCTGGAAGAGGGGCAACCAGGACAGAATCTGGCACCCCGACCGGGACTAGAACCTAGTGTGCCGGCGCCGCTAGGCGGAGGATTAGCCTAGTGAGCCAAGGCGCCGGCCTCTTTTATACATTTTTCAAAGAATGTTAAATTACTATAGCTTTAATAATTTGTAATTACTTTAACATATACTGTATATGGGTGAAACGGTCATCATTTCATTCAATTTCCTTCTAAACTAGGCTCTTTTTGCTTTTTACTTGTTAAACTTTTTCTTTGGTGTAGCATTAAGCCCTTGACTTTAATAGAAATTAAAAATCTGTTACCTCGGCCGGCGCCGCGGCTCACTAAGCTAATCCTCCGCCTAGCGGCGCCGGCACACCGGGTTCTAGTCCCGGTCCAGGCGCCGGATTCTGTCCCGGTTGCCCCTCTTCCAGGCCAGCCCTCTGCTGTGGCCAGGGAGTGCAGTGGAGGATGGCCCAGGTGCTTGGGCCCTGCACCCCATGGGAGACCAGGAAAAGCACCTGGCTCCTGGCTCCTGCCATCGGATCAGCGCGGTGCGCCGGCCGCAGCGCGCTGGCCGCGGCGGCCATTGGAGGGTGAACCAACGGCAAAGGAAGACCTTTCTCTCTCTCTCTCTCTCTCACTGTCCACTCTGCCTGTCAAAAAAAAAAAAAAAAAAATCTGTTACCTCAAAAAAGAAAGAGTGAAGGAGGGAGGGAAGGAGGAAGAGAATAACATATTCTTATAATTATATCTATGAACTCTATTGAATCTGTTAAAAACAAACAAAAAAAAACTAAACATAAGAAGTTTGTGGCAAAAAAAAAAGAAAAAAGAACCCTCCATAATTAAGGAACCTCATAAGTACAAGAGGTAAAATACTATGACAATTATAGACACAGGCAAATTTATTTAAAATATCTGAGCTTAAATGTCATCATCAGAAAGTTTGCATTTCAGTAATACCTATTTTATTGAGTTGTCATGAGGATTAAGTAAATTAATAAATGTAAACCAATGCTGGCTCATAGTTAATATTTACAAAGTATCTGTTATTATTACACACAACCTTTCATAGGAAATGCTCCCCTAGGTTGAAAAACAGACTAATATCGTTTTACTAAGGCCCAATTTATTCTACAAAGTCATCTATAAAATGAATATAAATTAATAATATTAGCATGAATATTTAAAAGCCAATATTCTTCTTCCTGTGGGTATGTTCAAAATTTCAATGGTAGTTTTCCACATATATAAACACAATTTCCATAGCATAAGTACTCTCTCTATGGTGCTTAAAAGCTTCCAAACATCCAAGAATGTGCTTAAGCAATTTCATTAGCCCCTTCTGTCAGATAAATGAACAGTTTTTGTAAACACTGAGTGCAATACAGATCATTAAAAATGAGAGACTCCCAATAGTACAATAAATGTCCTAAAAGGTGTGCTTCTGAAATAGTAAGATTCTGTACTCAGAATAAACCTACATTTTAAAAGTCAGAATTTTAGGAAAGCAATACGTATTTTAAAAAAAAACTTTTAAGTAACAAAATACAAATTATTATATTTACATATAAAATATATAACAATGCACTGGTACAAAAACACACTTTTAAACAGGAAATAAAATCTGGCATGAATGGTTAAATTTGTCAAACTGTTATATATCAGGAAAACACAAAACATTTAAAGGAGTACAAAAGAGCTCTAGTCATCTATGAAAGCAAATATAAAAGATAACCTAGGTTTATATGTGATTAAAGGCATGTAAGGCCAGTCAAGAGAATGACTGCTATGAGAAAATAATTTACGTCTAAAACTAAAAATGCTCTTCAAAAAAATAAGGATCACAGCAGCACTTGGCCTAGCAATTAGGACATGGATTAAGACACCTATGTCTGATATCAGAGTGCCTGAGTTCAATTCTTGGCTCCAGCTCCTGACTCCAGCTTCCTGCTAATGCAGACCCTAAGAGGCAGAGGTAATGACTGAAGGAGTTAGTTCCCTGCCTCCCACAAGGGAGACCTGGATTGGGTTTCTGTCTCCTGGCCAAACCCTATTAAGTGTTTGAATTTCCTTCTCAAAATAATAATAATAATAATTTAAAAAATAAATAAATAGAAACCAAACATTAACTTATTATAGGAACGGATTTCCCAACCCTAAATCATCAACCTTTAAAAACCCTCCGGGAAAATCCTAGGATGAACATGCCTTCCAGAAGTAGGCTCCATCTCTGCCAAAAATGATCATGTCCTACCTTCCCTTATAACCCTGGACAGACATTCAAGCTAAAAGATGAAAAACATCAACAAAAAATATTCACACCAATTCTCATGAAAAAAGCATAGTTTTGAGAAAATTTCATGGAATGGTATGATTTTAAATAAAAGATCAAAGGCAGAGCCGTCGGAGCTGATTAAATTTAAAGGCTTCTTCCTCTCCCTGCCTTTTCTTCTGTTTATTTTTCTAAAATTAATTCCTGACTTACTTTAAGATACTGTAAGTGTACAGTTTCACAAAATCCTAACAAAAATCAGAAGTTCTAAGGACATCATTGATTATTTAATAAAGATAGCTGCTTCTTATCTACATGTTGTCTATGACAATTCCAACTTATTTTCTAGTATTTATTCAATTATCCATTTATTATGTAAGACAACAAATAACACTGCTTATTTATGAATTGGAAAATGAAGTCACAAGGGATTAGAGGCATTATCACATCCTTATGAAAGCCCTAGATAATCAATTCCAAGAGTTAGGCTCACAGAACATTCATTTACCAAATATTTTCAAGACCTTTGCTATACCAGGTACAGTTCAGGATCAACAATGACCAGGAATAACAAGGTCCTTGTCTTTAGCATTCTAGGAAAGGAAATCAAGGTTAAGCAATATCTATCAAATCCCTTATTAAACAGATAGGCAAATAGCTACCAGTATTCACATTATCCCATTCCTGGTTGGTTTGGTGTATGTTGCAGGTCATTTAACATTAAAATGAAAAAAAAAAATTCTACTAGACCCACCTTCTCAGGGCTATAGTAACTGTCCATAGCGTCATAGGTTACCTGTGGGAAGATTCCAGACACTTGAGCTGCATCAGAAATGATACTTTCTGCGGTATGTCTCATACTTCTCTAAGGTAGCCTCCACCTTCATATTCCATCAAAGGCCTCCTTAGGGAGAAATGATGTGTTTAGGAGGAAGAGGCAGCACTTCTCCTTCCAGAAGAAGGTATTCCTCTCTCTTGCTAACTCCCCCTTTCAACAACTCAAGTTGCCCTAGAAAGTTGTCTCACTAGGAGGTCCTTTGGCTTCTACCCTTCCGTGAACTCCAGTCAACCAGCAACTTTCTTCATGAACTGATTACCCCAGTTCCTCAGAGATGTGTGAATGGTAGAAACTGTCTCTCAAAGTAAAGGTTTGATCTGCCTTCTGTGGAATTAATGACCAATATTTTCAAATTGGTTAATATTTCCATGTATAACAGTTATATATGTAATAATACAGGGAAATGACCTGAACTCTTTGGGGGGAATAAAAGATGATGTCCCTATCTAGTCAATTCTGTCAGTGGCAAAAAAAAAAATATATTTATATATATGCATACATATATGTATACATATATATGTATATGTATACATATATATGTCTACATTTATATATATGTAGACACATACATGTACAAAAGAAAAGAAGTTATACATACCCCCACATACACTTGCATACATAGACATAGTGGCTTCTGGATTTATGGTGGGGTTTTCACACAATAAATCCACCATCAATTAAGTCAAAAATGCATTAAATATGTCTACTGAATATCACAGCTTAGCAACCAGGACACTATAGTAACTGACTGGGAAACCTGTCATATACCCAAGTGTATGTTGATACCTTAAGTTAATCCCATCATGATAGAACAGGAGGGCCACCACACCCTCATGATACCATACATTACAGACTGTGAACCCCAACCAATCTGGGAATATCAGTAATTCTTCCTTACAGATCTCCGATCTCAAATCTTTTCCCAATTCAAGTTATCCTGGCTCTCGTATCTCAGTGTAGATGCCTTCCTTTGCCAAATTTTCCTTATAAAAATACTCAAGTTTTAGCCCTACTGGGCATTTTTCCAACTGCTAGTTTGCCTTTCTTCTCGAAGTTCTGGAAAGTTGTCTCAGGACCTGGTCTTTTTTCTGGCTAGCATCTATCATGGCTTAATAAACCTTTGTACAAGTATTTTAGAAATCCTTCAGCCTCAAAAGTCTTGGTTTAACACTACATACATATCCACACAATTTATAAAATATGTACAGCTCTGGAGAAATGATGCTTTTGAATGATCAACAAGTGAGTAATTATGAACACATGTATATCAAGTTTTCTAAGATACACTTAGCATCCTAAAATGTGGTAAAGTTTCATCTAAACTTGAAGCTGTAAAATAATTTCAGATTAAATATTAATCAAAGGTACAATTTTACCTAATCAATTTCATGCATTGCCATTTTAAAGGATGAAAGCAAACTGAAATATAAATTATTTATAAGAAAAAAATCCATAATAGAATTGAGCTAATTATAACAGTACTTGCAGCATTTCAGGACAAGTTTATACTTTCATATTTTCTCCATCCACAATTTCATGAATAAATCATATGCTTCAACTATTATTTAAAAAAAAAACTAAAAAATATTTGAACCAGACGTTCTTAAAACATTAAACCCACCTGTAACCACACCTGTAATGACAAATAAAAATACTTCAATTGTATGTATGTGTGTCTTTTCTGGCCCCTTTAAAACTGAAACCATTTGGGGCCAGCATTGTGCTGCAGTGGTGGTTTGCAAAACCAGCATCCTATATCTGAGTGCTGGTTCAAGTCTCAGCTGCTTAACTTCTAATCCAGCTCCCTGTTAATATGCCTGGGAAGACAGAGAATGATGGCCCAAATACTTGAACCCCTGCTATCTATGTGGGAGACCTAGACCTAGATGGAGTTCCTGTTTTTTTTTTTTTTTTCTGACAGGCAGAGTGGACAGTGAGAAAGAGACAGAGAGGTCTTCCTTTACCATTGGTTCACCCTCCAATGGCCGCTACGGCCGACCGTGCTGCGCTGATCCGAAGCCAGGAGCCAGGTGCTTCTGGTCTCCCATGCAGGTGCAGGGCCCAAGGACTGTACTCCGGGGCCACAGCAGAAAGCTGGACTGGAAGAGGAGCAATCAGCACAGAATCGGGCGCCCCGATCCAGACTAGAACCCAGGGTGCCGGAGGCGCAGGCGGAGGATTAGCCTAGTGAGCCGAGGCACCAGCCGAGTTCCTGGTCTTGACCTTGGCTTTTCCCAGCCCTGGCTCTCGAGTCCATCTGAAGAGTTAAACAGGAGATGGAGGCTCTTTTACTCTATCTCTCTTTATCTGTCTCTACTGCTCTCAGCCTTTCAAATAAATAAATACATCTTAAAAAAAGAAACTGAAAACAATTTTGAAGAAAATGGTATTATTTTCTATAGATGTTCAGCAAGCATTTTATTTTAAATATCCATTCATAGTAACTGCTATTTAGTAGAAATTCTACAAAATAATTCCACTGTACTTAAGGCATATGACATTTATATTCTGAACTATCAATGAAAATACTGTTAAGTATTAACAAAATATTATTGTCAAACTTCAAGTTTTTTGGAAAAAGTTTAGCTGAGTTGCAAAATCATAAACTTGCCTTCTAATTAGACTTCATTCTAGACAAAATTTTGTTTGTACATAGGTAAACTATGGGGCAAAAGCAGGGCATTTACTAAAGTATGGAAAATTTGGGCACCCCATTTCTTAAACGTTCCATCTCCCAACATCTCTCAACAAGGTACTGAGGGCCAAGCTCCCAGGGCAGCAACCTTTTGCAGCAAACCATATCCAGATAGGACTCTCCTTTCTACTGGATAAGAAATGTAAATTGTAGATCCTCAAATACAAAGAACACATATTTGCATTGCTGTTGGATGAACAGGATTATTGTACAGAATATTGTACTAAAAAATTCAGTAATAATACACACTTTATGACCTGTACCAGTTACTACAAGGTATATATCATGTTTAGATTTAAGTAGGACATAGCGTTAACTGTGATAAAGGAATAGAAGGTGCTGGCTGTAAGGTTAATCTTGACTTGTGGTGACAATTCAGGGGTTCGAGAAAAACTGAAAAGGTGCCTTGCAAGAAGTGATGGCTCTGCTGAGGTCTGAGGCAGTCAGAGGACTTTTTTCCAGCTAGAAGGGAGTGGGGTAAGTTCCAGGCCAGGATCACTCTACTCTCTGCCTGTCATTTTAAAGACTTTAGAAGTAAGTGACAATCTCTGAATGAGCAACCTGAGGGAGAACTGAGGTATTTACCTGTAAAGAATCTGACAGTTAGCCAGGTGAGTAATGCAGGTGATTCTGTGTAGGACAACGGCAAAGGTGATGGAAATAAATGGAAAGATTCCAAAGCTAGTTAGGAAAAAAAAAAAAAAAAAAAAAAAAAAAGAAGAGCTGCTAATCAACTAATATGAAGAGATGAAAAACAAGGAGGGAAGAGTCAACCTCTGGCTTCTGCTTGGGGGGTCTGGATGGACAGTGGTGTGATTTTCAGAGTTAGGAAATAACAAAGGAAAGACAGGGATGAGAGGGAAGATGATAAATTCTCATTTTGGGACATCTGAGCTAGAGGCACCAAACAAGACATTCAAATGGAGCTGAATGTAGCAGTCTAGGCTAGAGAAAAGAGAACAGAAACTGACTCTGCATAAAGTTTGTAGGTGAACCCAAAGAGCTAGGTCTGATCGTCCAAGGTAAGTCATGGAGCAAAAAAAAAAAAAGACTTAAAATATCCTGAAGACACTTGAACATTTCAGCTATGGGCTAAGAAAGATCCAACCAGATCAACAAGATGAAAATCATACAGTCACCATATTTTCTCTGGATGACCCATCTCTAGTATCAAACTGAAAGCTACTCCATTAAACTATCTGACTTTGGTTACTGTGCGGTAGGATGCAATCTTGATACAGCTGAGTGCCATGAGAGTCTGGGAAAGAGAATATATCACAAAGAAGAACAACCATGCCAAATGCTTGCTAGAGGTAAATTATATCCATTATAAAAGGCAAAGTTTAGAAAGCTGAGGTCAAGGCTATTAAGAGTAACAGGATATTGGTGAGAGAAAAATCTAAGGCCACACATGGTGCTAAATGGCTTTTTGCAAAATCTGGTGAATCACCATGTTTGAATCACCTACATTTGGAATCCTGAATTGACCCCTGTTATGTCCCACAATATGCTGGTGAAGCATAAGAAAATATGCCTAGAAAAAAAAAGTGGAAACTGAATAGTATATTTTACTCTCTTATTTCCCCATCCCCCCCCCCAAAAAAAAATGGAATCATTGAAGATAACTATATATCTGACCCTGACATATGCTTTTGAAATATAATTTTCCCTCATAGACTACAAAGCACTAACATTCATCTAAGATATTTACATGACACCAAGTCAGAATAACCATACAAAATATTTTTTAGTATTTATAAATATGAGATTGCAATAATTTAAATCCCTTACTTGTGTTTCATATCATTCGCTAATAATTTGAAAGACTCCCAAGTCTTGGAGAACAGAGACATGTTTAAAAGTTTGTTTAAAGAAATATTTTCCAAATTATCTTTTAATAGTTCAGAAAATAATTCATTGGAACATACACTTAAAATGGCCACAGTGAAATATTTAAATGCTAACCATGCCAGTAACAATAGCTTTACAAACCCTCAAAAGTATTTTTCATGAGAGGCAGACCATGTGCTGATATATGAAGAAGATATATCTTCTCACAAATATTTATGTAGATTTTAAAATCTCTTGTATCAGGGGATAACCAATCCTGGTGATCATTCTAGAAAGATTATTCTAAATGTAACCATATATGGGATTCCTTTTTCAGTACTTGCCTTCTTGAAATGAAAAGAAACATTCTTTGGGGCCACAGAAGTGGAAGGAATCAACCTAACAATTACCCTAGCACAGTCAGCAGCAGACAGAACAGCACCGCCGCTGTATGGGGAGTGTTTGCTGTCAGCCAGGTACACTTTATAAGAAGCAACCTGTTTAATCCTCCCCTAACCTCTGGAAGGTAAGCAGAATTAAAATCCCCATTTTACAGGAGAGAGAAGTGAGAGGGAAAGGTTAAATAACTTCAAACACCCATGGGAAGCCAACACCCATGCTAAACAAACAGTGGGTTTGTTAGAAACAAAATTTGTTTTAACTTAGTGACAGAATTAATTTTATCTAACAATGGAAGGTTTCCATAATGTCCATTATGGAAGTGTTAAAGGAACCCATTGTGGCAAAACTCTTCTCAGAGAAGGACATAAAATGTGTTCACCTGAGGTTCATGATTATAACTGAGGGAGAGTTTGAGAATTAAAATCCACATGGTCCACCAGAACCCATTTCATAGATCATGCAGAGCCCTAAGTGGTAAATCCTTTTTTAAAAAGGAGGAAAGAGGGCCGGCGCCGTGGCTCACTAGGCTAATCTTCCACCTAGCGGTGCCGGCACACCGGGTTCTAGTCCCGGTCGGGGCGCCGATTCTGTCCCGGTTGCCCCTCTTCCAGGCCAGCTCTCTGCTGGGGCCAGGGAGTGCAGTGGAGGATGGCCCAGGTGCTTGGGCCATGCACCCCATGGGAGACCAGGAAAAGCACCGGGCTCCTGGCTCCTGCCATCGGATCAGCGCGGTGTGCTGGCCGCAGCGCGCCGGCCGCGGCGGCCATTGGAGGGTGAACCAACGGCAAAAGGAAGACCTTTCTCTCTGTCTCTCTCTCTCACTGTCCACTCTGCCTGTCAAAAAATAAATAAATAAATAAAAAGGAGGAAAGAAAAATGTTTAAGTAATTGACTTTATTGCCTATCAATATCAGACTTTGAACATTGAATTTTAAGGTTATTTTGGATGATTTAGGCAAAAGCTATGAGTAATAGAGAGAACAGCAGAGGTTTTCAATCCACCAGCTCCCATCACATATTGCTTACTGCTGCTTTCTTCTCAGAAATGGTCCCAATAGAAGATACACTGAGTCATATTTTCTAAGAATTCTCTTAGGCAAGATCCAGTAAGACTGCCACACGTGCATCTGTGGAGAACTAAGGGACGTCATCAGGGTAAGCTGTGACAAGTGCTGACGTACACAACCAACATGCTCTAATGTCCTGCTTCATCAGATGCAGGCTTCTAATCTATTCTTCTGGTGTCTAAGACAAGAATCTGATAGAAGGGTAACTCAATACCAATACAGTACAGTATTATTTGGTAAAGATACAGGGTGGTGGAAGAGAGAGCTTGAGATAGAACATAAATCCTTTGGCAGGAGGAGGCTGTCTCTTCCCATCTTCTTTTTACTTTCTGGCTCTTAGTCTAAATTTTCTCCATCACTTCCTGAATAAGATTAAAAATGGCCTCATTAAGGCATACTAAATAACTTGATCATAAACTTTTATTTCTCTTGACAAGTTTAAAATGTCATACATACCATTAAAACTTCAACTTGAACCTTAGGTTAAATAACGACACAACTTAAAATGTGACTCAAGCCACAATTTCCACTTTAGAGACTAAGACACTGAAATTAGAAATTATTCTATTATACTTAGAAACTTAAACATCAGATATGCTTTATTAAAAATTAGGTCCTACCTAATAACAGTCTTCAAACATATGAACAACTATATATATATATATACATATATATATATATATATATATATATAGCTTTCCTCTGTTATCATTTAGCATATAAAATTAAAGAAAGACTTAGGCTGAGAATAGATTTAAGCAAATTAAAGTAATAACTTTGTGTTAGCAAATGTTGGTACATGTAAGTTATATTGATGATGGAGGCTAGATAATCTTTTGCTCTGAATCTTTTTTATTATAACAAATTATCTTTAGGCAATTTAAACTAAAAGTCAGAAGGATACATTAAATGACTTCCAAATGACCCTTCCAGCATGTTTGCATGCTTATTAATAAAATCTATGCTTTGTACAGAGTTCATTCTAGTTAACGCAGACTAAATAAAGAATCTAGAATTTTACTTTTTCATTACACTAAGTAAATACAGGTCTTCATGAATTTACTTAAAGACACCTAAGATATTTTTCATCTATCTCTTTGTGAGAAGCAGTGATACGAGCCAGGGAAGGGGTTACTTGGCACAGAAGTTATGTTGCCCACATCCCATACTGGAGTGCCTGGATTCCAACCTCGCTACTCTAATTTGTGATCCAGCTTCCTGCTTATGTACCTTCTGGGAGGCTCAAGTACCTGGGGCAATGCCACCCATGTGGGAGACCCAGATGGAGTTTTGAGCTCCTGGGTTTGGCCTGGTTCAAGCCTGCCTGCTGTAGACATTTGGAAGGCAAATCAACTGACAGAAGACATACCCCCTCTTCTTCCCTCCCTCCATCTGTGTGTGTCTTTCAAATAAAAAATGAAACAAATTAATGAAATATTTTTAAAAAGTCAATCATGTTCTGCTCATATTGCCAAAGGGTATGTTTGGCTCTAAGGGAAGAACAGGGGTCTATGAACTCCAGTTTAATGTTCCATATTGATTTTTCTAAGTTTATTGAAACTTCCTCCATGCCTTTTTAAAGTCGATGCTAATGAAGATACAAGATATATGGTAGAGCTTTCAGATTTGAATTTGCATATGAATCACATTGGCATGTTACAAAAACAGGAGCACAAAAAGAGGAACATAGGTCTGATTCAGGGGACCTGGACTGAGGCCCCCAACACTGCATCTCTATCATGCTTCAAAGCAATGCCAATGCTGCAGGTCCATGAACCCCATTTTGAAGAACAAAAATCCATTTGTTGCCTCCAATAGACCCAATTTCCCACACCTAAGTCTGCTACCAGTGCACTGTTCAATACATTAACATCCACGTGGTGTCTTCTATTTCTTACCCCTGTTTTGCCTCTTATTGTATTATTTAGATTTCCATTGGCTTTTCATGATTTTAACTAACCTGGGTCTTTTGTTTTGTTTTGTTTCATCTACCACAAACCACAGCTTAAGATTATAATAACTCAAAAGCATTAATGTGCTGAAATTTCCCTGTGATTTTTCATCAAATTTGCTTCACTAAATATCATGTTTTCCCTTATCTATGTTTTTTGTTTGTTTGTTTGTTTTGACAGGCAGAGTGGACAGTGAGAGAGAGAGACAGAGAGAAAGGTCTTCCTTTGCCGTTGGTTCACCCTCCAATGGCCTGCATGGCCGGCGCACTGCGGCCGGCGCACTGCGCTGATCCGATGGCAGGAGCCAGGAGCCAGGTACTTATCCTGGTCTCCCATGGGGTGCAGGGCCCAAGCACTTGGGCCATCCTCCACTGCACTCCGGGGCCATAGCAGAGAGCTGGCCTGGAAGAGGGGCAACCGGGACAGAATCCGGCGCCCCAACCAGGACTAGAACCCTGTGTGCCGGCGCCGCTAGGCGGAGGATTATCCTAGTGAGCCCTGGCGCCGGCCCTCCCTTATCTATGTTAACTACCAATAGTTAACATAGATATACATAGAAATGTATATGAGCAAAATTGACATTTTGAAAACTGATCATTGTTTACAGCCACTGTCTCTACCATTGGGGAACAGTGGTTTTTTTCTTATTATTTGCTGAATTCACTGTAAAAATTAAAATAAAGAATAAGAAATGAAGGGGAAGGGAGGGTAGGAGCATGGGTGGGTGGGAGGTAGGGATGGGAAGCTCCACTAAGCTCCTAAATCTAGATATACGAAATACATGAAATTTGTTCACCTTATAGAAATAAAAAAATATGAAAAAACCTAACTATGACAATAACTTTATGTATAACATACAGATTACTGGAAAACACAACAATACAAATAATATTGCTTTACAGAAAAACCATTTTGTGCGTTTGATCCCTTACCCAGAAAGTAAAAGAGAAAGAAAAGTTGCTAGGTAAGTTTTGCACTGTAAAGTGTCTCAAGTAACCTCAAGAAAGTCCTTCAGCCTTGTGAACGCAGCAACTGCTTCCTCATCAGTCAGGACACGTTTATTCCTATTTATTTTCAATTAGCCAGCCATTATGACCCTAAACACAGGTTGATATTGCTAAGAGGAGTCACCTACTTAGGGAGCAGGCTCTACAGGCACTAGGTTTATATAAGCTGGAGATTAGCTAAATTCAGAAAGTAATGTTATACCCAGAAGAGACACTTAAACATCCCAGGACTTTGAATGCAAGAAAAAAAAAAAAAAAAAAAAACACTCAGGGAAACATGACTGCATTCTAAGTACTATACATTCAAACCATTGTCTGAGGTCACATGAACAACTTAACTTTACACAGAAACTGGTTCAGGAATGGTTGAAAACAGTATTTTAGTGGCCGGCGCTGCGGCTCACTAGGCTACTCCTCCACCTTGCGGAGCTGGCACACCGGGTTCTAGTCCCGGTCGGGGCACCGGATTCTGTCCCGGTTGCCCCTCTTCCAGGCCAGCTCTCTGCTGTGGCCAGGGAGTGCAGTGGAGGATGGCCCAAGTGCTTGGGCCCTGCACCCCATGGGAGACCAGGAGAAGTACCTGGCTCCTGCCATCGGATCAGCGCGGTGCGCCGGCCGCAGCGCGCCGGCAGCAGCGGCCATTGGAAGGTGAACCAGCGGCAAAGGAAGACCTTTCTCTCTGTCTCTCTCACTGTCCACTCTGCCTGTCAAAAAATAAAATAAAAAAATAAATAAATAAAACAGTATATTAGCCTGCTCCTTGAGGTGGCATTATGATCCTTTATGCTTTCAACACATATAAAGGAAAACATTTCTGAGTTATACAATAGATCCCTCCACTAACGATGTGCCAAGAATAACACTAGGCACTTGGGATGCAAAAATAAATGTTGTTCTTTGAGACTATATATCATGCTGAAGGTGTGTACTGGGCACCAAGTGAGCACAGGCAGCAAGGGGCTGAACCCACCAAGACAAGTAAGGACCTGGGGTGTGGGTGCATTGGGCACGGTACAGATCCAGAGGAAGGGAACCCTTGAGCTGACCAGTGGACCCAGAAGGGCAGCGCATTCCAGGTAAGGAAACAGAGAAGTGCAATTCAATGGGACCTCAATGGCAGTGGGAGAATGGTGAACCTCTGGAAAACATTCGAAGCTAACAACTTTCAATCCAAATTTATGAATTGATTTGAAAGTCATAAAAGTGACCTTGACCTTATCATCACCAATAACTGCATCTCTTGTAAATCTTCAATCCCTAATCTAATCCTCTCTTCTCTGCTTCTATTATAACCACCACTTCAAACTTCAAACTATCAGCATTTCTTGCATGGAATTACACAAGAGCCTCCAAGTTGATGTCCTGCAATCAGCCTTCAACTCATTCTCTACATCTGTGGTACTCAAGTACCATATGGGTGGTGTATTAATATGTAAATCAACCTACTTCATCTGTACCATCACCTAAAAACCTGCAGCCTCTCACTGCACCAAGCATACAACCCAACACCCTTAACACAGCCTCAGGACTCTGCACAACGTAGCCCCTGCCCACCCCTTTAGCCATCTCCTTTACTCATATTGCCATACTAATCATCTTTCATTTTCTCAGATATGCCCAAGTCTATAATTTCCTCATGACCTTTCAGTGCTACTGTTCTTTTAGCTTACCACTAAGTAGCTGGAGCCAAACAAAAAGCTGGGAAAGAGGTATTTAAGAAAAACTAGTATTTTTCTTTTTGATAAACCATATTTTAGTATTCTCCATATTTTATGTGATTTGGGGCTTTTTAAAATACAACATTTTAATGCTCATATTGTGTAACCAAGACAAAAGAACTTGTATCCCTCAAACACATTCAGTAGTGCTTTCTTCTAACATGAAAAGCCAATACTAAAGCAAGTATGGATTAAAAAGTGGAAGCTGATAAGTAACGATAGCTTCATCTAAATTATATTATACTAGTTAAGATTAATTATGCTAAACAGGTGTGTATTCATGTTAAATAAACTTAATTGAAAATTGAAAAATAAGTATAAATGATTCTCATGTCAGTCAATGCATGTAAGAAAGATTTCTAACACTTAAATCCTAAGGAAATTAGGAGGATTAAAAGGAGCAGTGATCCGACAAGATTTGAGAGATGATATTTTTATTTTATTAGTTTTTAAAGACAGTACAGTGAATACAAGGAGATACTGCCAAGAATTTCCTTTAAATAACAAAGTACTGAGTTGATTTTCTGTAAGCCTCCAGGGGCTTGGTAGCTAAATATCAACTAGTGTTGAAATCATCATCTCAATACTTTTCAGCATGTATGAATATCATCTACTTTTGAAAAAATAAAAGGAGTGAGTCATGAAAATGGTAATGGAATATGTCACCTTTAACCCCAAAATTCCTAAATTGAATCTGTTCCAGGAGAACGTATCTAGTAATGTTTAAGAGACGACAATGATTTGTAACATCCAGTCTGGAGAGCTGAACATCCCCAGTTAGTCTTTTGTTTTGTTTTAAAGATTTATTTATTTATTTGAAAATCAGAGTTACACAGAGAGAAGGAGAGGCAGAGAGAGAGAGACAGAAAGAAGAGAGGGAGAGAGGGAGAGAGGGAGAGAGAGAGGTGAGAGGGAGAGAGGGAGAGAGGGAGAGAGGGAGAGAGAGGTCTTCCATCCGCTGGGTCACTCCTCAATTGGCTGCAACAGCCAGAGCTGCGCCAATCCGAAGCCAGAAGCCAGGAGCTTCTTCCGGTCTCCTACATGGATGTGAACCTGGGAAAGCAGCAGAAGATGGCCCAAGTACTTAGGCCCTTGCACCCATCAGGGGTACCCAGATGAAGCTCCTAACTTCTGGCTTCAGCCTGGCCCAACCCTGCCTGTTGTGGCCATTTGGGGAATGAACCAGTGGATGGAAGATCTCTCTCTCTCTCTCTCTCTCTCTCTCTGTAACTCTGCCTTTCAAATAAATAAAATAACTCTTAAAAAAAAAAAAAAAACGGAATCAAAATTGACTCCATGTTTGATATTAGAAGCATCTAGACTTCCTTTAGGTATGAGGTTTGAACAAATAATCCTTAAATTCTGACCATATGTCTGACCACAATGGAATTAAAGAGAGAAATGTGGAAACAGCAACAACAATTTACATATGAATTGTAACTACACACCAGTCACCTTATTAACAATACTCACATGTATGTTTTCATGGAATAATGAATCAATTCATTAAGATCGACTTTGAACCCAGCTCCCTGCTGATGACCTGGGAAAAGCAGCAGAAGATGGCCCAAGTAATTGGACCCCTGCCTCTTATGTGGGTGACCAGGATAAAGCTCCTGGCTCCTCGCTTGGGCCTGGTCCAGTCATGGCCACTGTGGCCCTCCAGGGAGTGAGCCAGCAGATGGAAGATCTCTCTGTCTCTCCCTCTCTCTGTGTAATTCTATCTTTCAAATAAATAAATTTTTCTTTAAATAAATAAAAACATTCAACTTAATAAAATCTAGAAAGAATCAGTCCTTGATTAGTAAAATGATATTTTTTCAGGAAAGCGCATTTTATGGTTTTGATGCTAAGATAGCCAACAGATGCTTGCCTTGCCTGAAAAGAATTTCCCTTCCTCAAGAGAAAACAGCTTACATAGCAAACAAATAGCCATATGCTGACTGTACAGTGTTAGGCAGATGACATAGGGAAGCATGTTCTACACTGGAAAGCATGAGAGTCAAAGTTCAAGTTAATTTTCTTAAAATTCAGTGTAATTATCCAAGATCAAATTACTTATTAAATATAAGTTGTGTCAAAGACCGTGCCATCAATCTGTGCCAGGCGTAACATGGAATTCAAAACTTAATCAACAGCAGTGTTAAGTATAGGAGAACAAACCAATAGAATATTTTTCTAGACATTTCATAGACTCTCAAATGGAAATAATCCAAAATCAGAAAAAAAATGTTAGCAAGATTGCTTCTGAAAGCAGGGTTTGAAATTGAAAAGCACAATAGTGCGTTTTCATAAGTCTCAGAAACAATGATGTTTTCTATATTATGTAATTTAATGTCTACATCAAGATATGTTATTCTTGGCTTGTTAAGAAAATTAAATTTTAAAGAATATACCTGTGATTCAAAACTGTTTCCTTACAAAATCAAACTTCTAAACAGTCTCACTGAAAAATTTAGAAATAAGGATTATTATTTCCTATCATATAAGTTCAACTGCATCAAAATTGAATTTTCACAAAGAGTTTTTAATACACAGCAAGGATCAGCAGCAGTGCTGTCCTAAACTCTGCACTGTGATCCACCCTGGTAGAAACAGGGTGTAAATAAAACTAAAAATAAATTATCCTAAGTTCACCAATAAACAAAATCCTCTGATGCACTACTCCAACTTAAATATTAAAGGGACAACAGACAATAAAATTATTTCTAAACAGAAAGAAAGGTTTTTAAATGGCATTCCCCATCATTTTTTTCTCAGTGTTTGAGAGATTGACAATTGTTAGAAACCAAGAAACCCAGTTGTTGTTACAGCTGTAAAACTTGGGTTAAAGGCAAATAAAACACAGATAAGTGTTTTCAAAAGCATTACCAACAACTGGCCTGTGAGACCTGCCTTGCCTCAAGAAAGTTTCATTAATGCTATCACTTGGGGCTATAGTTTCACTAAAAAAAAAAAAGAAAAAAAATCAGTTACAATCTTTGTCTTCCTGTATCTGAATCTTGAGGAGAATAACAACAGTTCTTACTCAATTTCTGATGCCTAAACTAAGGAAACACTTTAAAAATGGAATAATATTCTCCAGGAAAAACTGGAACACAACTTATCACAGTACTTTTAACTAGTCAACTTCTCCATGCTTCCCTCTGTCTCTACCTTGTTTATTTGTGTAAGGTACAAAAGCTACCTCTAACTTTAGCACACAGTCTGCTTTAAAATGGTGAATGTGGTACAATTGTCTAGAATAACTAACTGAAATAAGGAGAATGGAATTACTGTATATCTGTTAATACTATTGCCAACCACAAATTTACTTGATACTAATTTGTAAACTTTATCAACATACAAACACTTTCTAAGTTCAGGGTACTTAATTTTCCCCTTACTCTGTGCCCAAATAATACAGTTTATCCAAACAAAAACATGCTTTTCATCACTGTAATGAAATTAGTAAAAAACTATTGGATGTAAAATTGCTCAAACTTTTCTCAGGGTTGCAAAAAATTATCCTTACCATGAATAATGATGCCTATTCTCAAACTATTATTATTAATACCAAGCTACATTTAAGAAATATCTCAAATCTATATATTACTCACTTCACATGTATATGGATTGCAGCTGAATATCATTTTGGAGTATTTTTTGCAGGACTTACATTAAATTTTATTCAGTGAATTGCATTATACTTTTTCATTTGGAGCTTGAAAACATTTTGGAGACACAATGGAAAACATAATGTTAAATTATGCACTAAAGGGCTCAGTATTTAATACTGTGTTGGGAGAAGTGATATAATGGTTTTACGTCTGGTTTGAATTCTAGGACAGGACATTTCTTCACTAAGACTGGAGAGCTTCTCACATACTGGCCTTTCAAGGTAATGGAATGTCTATCTTAGAGAACTTAACTGGAAACTCATAGTACCATTAAAATGTCTACAAAAACTCAGATTAGAAAAGAATTCTCTAAATCCCAGTGTGTTAAGAGTATCTTGATCCTCTGAGGCAAAACTAGAGGTGTTGTCAAAAGAAAGATCTAAGAAGGTAAGCATGTACAACTTCAAGTCTATAATGTTTTGCTTTATTTGTTTTAACTCTAACATTAAAAATGTGAGTAAGAAATAAAACAGAAGATGATCTTTGATACTTGTATACACTTCTTTTGTAACAAATTATAATTCCAAAGAACACTCATTTTTGGTCTTCAATTTCTTACCTATCAAAAATAAGAGCTAGGTCATGTATGTCATTTTTCTTTTTTATCTCAATTTGTTTTCAAACATTAATTTAATTTTATCCCCACAGAGGATGACTTTTAAATACAAATTGGTCAAAAGTTACAAAGATGCTAATATCATAACTGTGAATGATGGCTTCATCAAAGCATAAAAATTGAGCACTTATACGTCTTTGGCATGGACCACATTTAAAACTAGGTATAGCAAAAGCAAAATAGCTTCCTGCTATGATTACAGCTTCCATATACCTCACTGATTTACATCTAAGACCTTCACTGAGAATCAAGGCTATAAGAAAGACTATAAGACCATTATCAACAGAAAAATATAAATGTATATTTAAAAAAATGTTTTTAAAACAAGAATGGCTACTTTTGTTATAGTTTAGGAATGGTAACTTCAATTTTTGCTCGATTTAATAATATCCTTGGCACTCCAACACAAGTAGTACATAACCCTGTGAGGGTGCTCAAGTCATTTAAATTCTCTGGGACTGAGTGCACATTAATAATGTGATTGAGTCTGAATAATCTGTCCCTAAATTCCTTCCTGCAAATATAACTTTATAATAGTAAGGTTCTATATATTCAAATTGAATATTAGACATAACTTTGGGTATGATGAAGACTGATAATTAAAATTGTGAGCAGTTATATTAAAATATCAATCATCTTGTAAAATATCATATATAAATACCTACATAATTATGTAGATAGCTTTATATGTAATGATATATGGCTAAACAAAATGACTCATATCTAAGTTTCACTCATCTTTCCCATGCCTATGCAACTCATAATTTCTTTCATATATACACAGCAGGATTCTTTTCAAGAAACTGAATTTTTTGACTATTTCTTGAATGTGGACAGAAAATAAGATCAGTCCAATTCTTATTCAAACACAACCTACTTCCAGACTCTGGATATAACAATTTTATCATTAGTTAACAAATCCTTACTGAAGTAATTTCAAGTGAGATACATTTGGTCTTTGCTTAAATAAACTAAACCATCAATGACCTGAGGATTACATACACCTGTTTTCCTCCTAGGGCCCACCACAGTAGCCAGCCTAATAAATTATAAAGTATATACATACTTTTCCTGGATACAGCTGTAACCGAAGTATAATACATTTCCAAGAATTAGAAACATCTTAAAACCTTACTTTGACTACCTTTAAAAACATTTCTGTTAATGAAGATAAATTTAAAATATCACACATTATTCTACTTATAAGAAAAATTCTTATTTTATTTTATTTTAAAGAAACAAAGGAAGAAAAAAATCTTAATGAAGATATTCAACAGAAAACAGCTCCAAATCAAAAGTCAAATAGTTCAACAACTAAATTAATCCCAATTAAACGTGAAGAACCGGCTAGGATGAGAAGAAAATCAAATAATATAGACTATATAGATAGAATCAGGTGAAGCCTGTGATATGGGATTTAGTTTCTTACCACGCTTATCAAGGCAATGACCCCACCACCATTCCCCCCACCCAATACAGAAAGCCCATTTTACTTACTAGCTACCTCCAGCGATGCATTGTGGCTCACAGCCTCTCCGAGGTAATTCCTTGCTACACAGACGTAGACACCTTCATCGGGCCTACTTTTTCGTCCATGCACGATGCGCAAGAAAAATAAAGATCCACTTGGCAGCAACATCCGGTGGGAGCGAGGGTCATCCTTGTCTGTCTCCACTCTCTCCCCGCCTTTGTACCATTCAATGGTGGGGGTGGGGCGGCCTTCTGCTTTACAGTTCAGAGTGGCAGGTTCTCCTTTTGAGACGATTAGGTCAGAAGGGTGTTCAACAATGCGAGGTGGAAAATCTTCCTGACGAAGACGGGAGCCTGCAGAAGAAAGGACAGAAGATGTTCAACTGTCACTTGCAAACAGGGCAAAGCCTCTTAGGCTTTAACACTGCTGTGCAAACCCTGTATAGTGTTGGCCTCCTCTTCCCACCCTACGTACTGACTAATCCTTCTGGTGGACCCCTTGACGACACCTTCCAACCACTGACTCCTTTTGAACTCCCACTTACAAAGTTCTTTTTCTCAGCGTTTCCCCTTACAAATCTGGTCCTCTCTTCATATCACCTCCCCAGATCCTCTGAGTACCCATTACACTGTCTGTTTATACCATGTCTGGTGACTGTGTCTGCAGAGGAATGTGTGAAACAACCAGGGGACAGCTTCCAGAGTATCACTTATAATGGCACGGCTCCCTGGAATCGCCTCCTTAGTACTTTTCACCAAACATATGCTGTAACTACTGAATATTTATATTCAACTGTGTAATGAAACTCTCCTTTACATGGAGTGTTATGTCTCATCTTTCATGTCTATACATTTTATACCTGATGTTTTATAAATATACCTCCCTCAGAGTTGTTACTAATAATTTCATAATTGCTTACCAGTAATTGACATTTTAATAGACTTCAAATGAAACATTAAATAACTGAGTTTAAATATTTAAGCACAATAGAAAATAGAAAAAGATCTTGAGATCTGCATTTTATACCTTCTGTATTACCTAATACATGAGGCCCTGAATGTATATGCTATTTAAATGTTTTCTATGTCTGTACCTTATTTTTTTTACAAAGAAAGCATAATTTAAAAAATAAAGATGTTTCACATTTTTAAATATTCCTATCTTATTACTGCTATGTATAGAATAAATATGTAAATATCTCAAAGAATTCTTAAATTTAACTGTCCAAGGTGTCACTTAACTGAGCCCTAAATCTTGCTCTCATACAGTGCCCCCATTGCAAAGAATAAGGCAAAGTAGAAATCAGTCTTCCTGAACACCTCCCCTTCTGTTTCTAAATCCTCCCCCAAATTTCCCAAGTCAGTCTACTCATCCTGATCTCTACAGCTAGCAAGCATTCCAGGTCCAACAGTTATTCCTTCACACCACATTTAGAAAAACTACTTAAAAGGTTTCCCTTCTATCTATCCAGATGATGGCTTTGAAACGCAAATACAACCTAGGTCTTCCTCTACTGCAGTGGCTGTTAAAATAAACTTACTGCTGTACAGATAAGGCTGCTAACAAGGCCCACAAGAGCCAGGCTCTCCAGACTCCTTCTGTCTCCAGACTCCTCCTGTTCACTCCTTTCTCTGATCTCTTCACTCAGCCTGTTGTTAGTTCCACACATATACTGTGCTTCCTCCAGACACATGGCCAGAGCCTGCCCCAGGACCTGGGCTCCAAAAGCTCTTATCCTAGTTTATCTGTACCCACAGATGCTTCAAATCCTTGCCTTCCCTGATCTTTCACCAAGCAATTAGATGCTGTTATCACACACCTAACTAACATATAAAGCCACCCCTGGCCTGAATGATCAGAATTATAATTTAAATCTATGTGCTTAATCTTTTCAATATGTCTCTTTCCCTCTACTCTTACCAGTGGGTCTGAGTTTGCCTGATGCTTCGCTGAGTGCTCAGCATACTCCAATACTCAATAAATATGTATTAAATAAATGAAAAGAATGAAGTGTTGATAAGAAAGACCTAACTGAGCAGAATGAAGCTTAAGAATCCCGCATTCTAGAGACTTCAAAAGATTTTATTTTTCTAAATTATAACAAATAGCCACACTGTTCAATATTTCATAAACTCCACATGAGGCTTATTTATATCTTTTATTTAATTTGTAACTAATGCAATTAATAGTTTTCTTAATAAAATGAATAAATGAACAATAAAACTCAGATATATTATTTGCTTACATCTACTAGGACACAAAAAGTATAATCTGAAACAATGAGTGCTACTTTCATAATGTGAAATATTGTAAAATAGCTTTAGTGCATGGTATATAGCATGTTGTAAGGTCTTTAAATGAAACCAAGCTCTCAGAAAGGGCCAAAGAAACCAGCAACATCAGGGAAAAAATAACTTGGAAACCCACACTCTACCACAAAGGCTACATTGAGTCAAGTGAAATTTAGATTGGATTTTAGATTACTCATAATTGCCAGTGCTGTAGAACTTCAGAAAATAGTGTCATATTATTGACCTTTACCTTGGCTGTGAAAATGTTAATGAGGATTAACTGCTGAGATGATAGATATTTGATTAAAGAAAATTTTATTTTAAATTCTGAGAGTCCATTTCAGATGGGAGACACAATGCCATAAGTTGCTAGGAAAACACAAAGAAGGGGCACCACAGACCACCTGAGCAGGTCAGACAAAGTATTTGGAGACAGGAAACTAGAGATGAGACCTGAAGACTGCGCCAAAATGTAAAGGAAGGAAACGGCTTCAGCCTAGGCACAGCTACAGGAGTGCAGGAAACACTCAGGGGACCTGCAGGTAGGTTATGGCGGCCTGAATATCAGGTGCATGTGAGACTGGGCAGCATGAACCAGAAGAAACAGCTAAAAGAAACCATGTGATGAGCTCTGTATTTCACAACAGAGTTCTGGAGCATTTTTGAAGGCAACAGGAAACCATATTAAAATTTTTAGCAAGGGATCAATGCGGTTGTTCAGTTTAAAGAAACTACACTTTCCAGGCTAAGCTAGGAAAGGAAGTGCCTTCATGAAGAAAAAGTCCAAGAACCTAAATTTAGACATTGACAGACAAAAAGGAAAATACAGGGAGAAATCCAGAGATACTAAGTCAAAATCAATAGAGGGGTGAGTGTTTACCTAATGGATAAGTTGCCAGCTGAGATGTCTGTATGCCACATTACGGCACCTGGGTTCAACTCTAGTTCTCAATTCCAGCTTCCTGCTAATAACATGGCTGTGAAGCAGCCATGATGGTGCAAATAAATGAGTTCCTGTCCCCCACAGGGAAGACCTGGATTGTATTCCTGGTCCATGATAAGCACAGGCCAATCCTAGCTGTTGTGGGCATTCATAGAGTGTATAAGCGAATGGAGGTGTGCTGGCTCTCCCTCTCCTCCTCTTAAATAAATTTTTAAAAATATGTATTCATTTACTTGAAAGGCAGAGCTACAGAGACATTGGGGAAGAGAGAGGGATGGATGCAATGGCCGGAACAGGGCCAATCCGGAGCCAGGAGCCAGGAGCTTCTTCCAGGTCTCCCACGTGGGTGCAGGGGCCCAAGGACTTGTGCCATCCTCTACTGCTTTCCCAGGCGCAATAGCAGGGAGCTGGACCGGAAGTGGAAGAGCTGGAACTTCAACTTGTGCCTATACAGGATGCTGGTGATGCAGGCAGCAGCTTAACCTGCTATGCCACAGTGCCAGCCCCTCAGATAATTTTTTTAAATTTAAACAATCAATGAAATCTACACACTGGCAATATGGGGGATGAAGGAAATGGAAATACACAGGATGGAGCAGAAGCAGAGGTAGGGAGATTCCAAGACTGTTTTCTGTAGTGGGTGAAAGGTACTCTCAATAAAGCCAGGAAATAAAAGACTATGATTTGGTGAGAAGATAAAGGGTAGACAAGATGATTAAATCAGTTTGAGACAAGTTTGGGGTACTTCTAGAATCTCCGAATGGAAATGACAAGTTGCCAACTGTATATCCAAGTCTGACCTTAGAAAAGAAATCTCAGCTGGAGCTGTCAATTAGAATAGAGCTGGCGATGAAAACCATGGGAAAGAATAAAACTGCCTAGAGAGAGGGAGTAGAGGAAGTAACGGGCAATTACAGAACCTGGAGGTCAACCACGCTCCACACAGCACAGTGCTGCTGAGCGCTCCTCTGTCCCTAACTTGCAGTTCCATGCAGTTGGACCACAGCCAATGTGACTTTTGGGAGCAGGGAACTCAGGCCCAAGTTTCCAACACAATGTTTGTACAGCAGCATTACATAAAAGTCCCAGCAATAAAAATGCTTTCTATATTACTGAAGGACAATTTTCAAAAATGCTCCAAGGAATACCCTTTCCCCTGATTGTTAATACACAAAGAAAAAAAAAGAGTTGCAGTTCTCAGGATCTTCAGTCTTGCTAATATATATTATGGTATGCCAGAAGCATATCCTAAACTTCTCTCTCTCTTTTTTTTTTTTTTTTTTTTTTTTTTGGTAGGATATCCCAATGAACATTGTTTCTGAGAAACACATCCCAGGACAAAATATACTGTATTAAGCATATAATAATCTAAAGAGAATGAACAGGGTTACAAAAAATGTTGTGTGACTATACAACCAAATATACTATTTGTAGATTGTTACAAAAATATAAAAATTCTGTGCTTCTTAAAATGTAAAACCTTCAGGAAAGGGATTTTCTCATTTGCATTAATATTTATAATATATGACTGGTTAACCTCAGTAATATAAACCATAAATGGAAATCATTTTTATAAAACATAATAAATTATTCCTTATCAAGACTAAAGAGGAAGAAAAGGAATGAAAACAGAAACTACCGTTACCTCTCTTTCATCTCCTTTATCACAACAGCATCTTCACCAAGTGAGTGCTGTTATATCTGGGGTCCATATGGAGAAGCAAGACTCAGCTGGGAGACAGCAGTGCTGGAATTTAATCCTAGTTCAACTCCACACCCTTGCTCTTCCCAAATATTCCATAAACACATTAGAATTAATTAGTTAAAATCTATAGATAAATATGCATTGTCCATTCTTGCTTCCAACACTGGAAGTGTTAGCTTTGATTGTTTAAAGTGTAGATGCTAAAACAGCATGAAACTCAACCTGATGACATTTTATTTTTCCTCATGCATAAAATATCTACATGTAATCCAAGTGATCTCATTGTTGCTTAACTCAGGACTTTGATAATGAATATGTGAGGTTATAAAACTTTCCTTGTGCAGTATCATCTTTTCCAAATATGAGCTTATATAATTAAGCATCTTTACATTATCAGTATTAAATATTCTGAGAAATTCAAATCCTACACAATTCTTTGTACAATTAAAACAATATAACTGGTTCCCAGCCTTCATCCACCAGTGTACTTAACACAAAAGTCACCCAGCTACCCTCTGTAACTGTCATTTTCTCAAAAGGACTTGGGCCATCCTCCACCACTTCCCAGGCCATAGCAGAGAGCTGGATGGGAAGAGGAGCAGCCGGGACTAGTACTGGCGCCCATATGGGATGCTGGCACTTCAGGCCAGGGCTTTAAACCGCTGTGCCACAGCGCTGGCTCCAAGCATCTTTTAATTCTATTTTCTCACAAACTTCTCGAAGTATCCTCTTTTATGTAACATCATATATAATATTTTTTATTCTTAATTCATAAAAATATTTTCTCTTTTTTTTAAAGATTTGTTTATTTGAAAGTCTCTGTTACACAGAGAAAGAAGAGGCAGAGAGACAGAGAGACAGAGAGAGAGAGAGAGGTCTTCCATCCAATGGTTCACTCCCCAGATGGCCGCAACAGGTGGAGCTGTGCCAATCCGGAGCCAGGAGCCAGGAGCTTCTTCCAGGTCTCCCACGTGGGTGCAGGGGCCCAAGGACTTGTGCCATCTTCTACTGCTTTCCCAGGCCACAGCAGAGAGCTGGATCGGAAGAGGAGCAGCCGGGACTAGAACCAGCACCCATATGGGATGTCGGTGCTTCAGGCCAGGGCGTTAACCCACTGTGCCACAGCACAGGCCCCAATATTTCCACTTTTCAATCACAAATTCTGAGTACCTCACCACTCTAGTTATGCTATTAAGTATATATTTGATGTAAAAACAGTCAAGGTTTACATTGCAATTGGCAAAGCCAACTCCCAGGTTTTAACCACATTCTGCACAGGATGCTGAAAAGTTAAAAAGAGAGGATAAAAGACAGAATGGTATGAGGAGTGGAGGTTTTAACAAAGAATCAGGATGATAACTGTCAATCACCCTCAGCAAGAACCCTAGTAGAACCATGGGGTATAACAAGGATTGACTTCATGCAAGACCAGCATCAGGGCAGGATTCCTTCACCAACTGCCCCACTGGAAGATAAAATATAAACATGAGTGACTGCAATATCTAAATATTTATACACCCCCAGCTGGAAAAAGATATACACATAAGTGCTAAGTATTTCAAGGGAATATATCAAAGTCATGGGAGATTTACGATGAGGAAACCAAACTCCTAGTTGGATGTAAACCGTTTCCCCCTCTGAGACATCACTTCTATAGAAACACAGGCATGTAACCAGTTAAGAGGCTGATCTTGCTAACATTCTGTTGAGGCATATAATATGTGTATAACTTTATTCTTTTTATCTATACCATTTTATTTGTCTTTTCTCTTAAGACAGTAAGATTTGTCTTTGGGTTAAGTTTTCAAGTCTGTTTCTTAGTAGACAGAAAAACAGTTTTAATTTCATGAAAAAAATCTTGTTTTGAGCCAGACTTCCTCATATTCCTTGGGAGATACAATTAGAAAATTTAAAATGACTAAAACATCCGTTTGTGTCATGTATCATATAACAGCACCTTACAGGACAATTATACTTGTAAAATTACTAAAAACACAAGACAAACAAATGCAATGAGCTGACAACTACACAATGAATATTAATAGGCAATTTGGTGACATCTGTCCAAGGTGTGACTGGGGATACATACAACTGTCCAGATAATAAGCCTATCCATGTAAAAGGAAGTTTATATTCTTAAAAAAATCTTGCCTCTTCACCTTTTTACTTAAGCTCCACTTACATATTAATAGTAGAAGGGTGTCCAGTGTTAACATAAATCCTATCATGGGCAATGATCCTATATTTTACTGACAGAATTTTATCCTAGAAGGAGATATTTGTTAAAAATAAGAAAGCAGTACCTCCGGCGGCTCACTAGGCTAATCCTCTGCCTTGCGGTGCCGACACCGGGTTCTAGTCCCAGTCGGGGCACCGGATTCTGTCCCGGTTGCCCCTCTTCCAGGCCAGCTCTCTGCTGTGGCCCGGGAGTGCAGTGGAGGATGGCCCAAGTGCTTGGTCCCTGCACCCCATGGGAGACCAGGAAAAGCACCTGGCTCCTGGCTTCGGATCAGCGCCACGGCGGCCATTGGAGGGTGAACCAACAGCAAAGGAAGACCTTTCTCTCTGTCTCGTTCTCTCTCTCTCTCTCACTGTCCACCCTGCCTGTCCAAAAAAAAAAAAGCAGTACCCATTAATTACTCACTGTATAGAGAGCAGACTTAAATACCTTCTACGAGGCTATGTGCATTTCCCAAATATGATTACTGTTGGAATAATAAGTATAAAACAGTCCTAAGTCTATGTGAACACTACTACTTTGACCTGAAATGATACACAGTAAAGGAGAACAGAACGTATTAAAAGAACTACATGATAAACGAATCATGTCATTTTACTCAGGTATTGTCTTTTATCCTAATTTCTCTTGATCATAATTTACTACCTAAAGAAGATTACCAAGATGGAAAAATATCCTTTTCTCACCAATCTTTATAATAAACCCAATAATTAACTGATGGTCATTATTAAAACTCATCTAAAATGAATACCAATATAAACCTAAATGAAATTCTAGGAGTGACTATCTGATGTTTGAATAATAATCTTATGGAAACTAACATCAAATGGCTGTGTCCCCAGAGATATGAAAAATACTGACAGTAGAAAAAATTAAATTTTTAAAGCAATTTTCCATGCGCCTCCCTCTTCTAATAAGGTGGATACTTAAGGAGTATCCTTAAGACGTTTCTAACATGGGACCCAAATACTACAGAAGATATGAGGGCATCAACTGCCAGAATTGCTTCATTTGGATCTCACTCTGACCTATAACCAAAGGGATTGGAGGACTGCAGCTCATGAGCTGAGTTCATTCTTTCTCTTTGCCCTTTTGTAAAATTTCCCATTAACATGCAAATTAAAGGATTTTACTTTCTGTAAACTCAAACAAAAATATCTGCATATCTTTTTTTTTTTTTTTTTTTGACAGGCAGAGTTAGACAGTGAGAGAGAGGCAGAGAGAAAGGTCTTCCTTCTGTTGGTTCACCCCCCAAATGGCCACTATGTCCGGCGCGCTGTGCTGATCCAAAGCCAGGAGCCAGGTGCTTCCTCCTGGTCTCCCATGTGGGTGCAGGGCCCAAGGACTTGGGCCATCCTCCACTGCACTCCCGGGCCACAGCAGAGAGCTGGACTGGAAGAGGAGCAACTGAGACAGAACCGATGCCCCGACGGAGACTAGAACCCAGAATACCAGCGCCTCAGGCAGAGGATTAGCCTAGTGAGCCGCGGCACCGGCCAGTATCTGTGTATCTTAAACCGAAATTCTCTCACTCTCGTCTCCATTGATCTATCCATCTGTTTATTATATTCTTCCATTTTGTATAAAGAAACAATATTAGATTATATTATATGATGAATTGTGCTAAGCTTTGGCAACACAAGAAAAGAAAAAATATAATCCCCAATTTCAAAAGCCTGAAGTCTATGAAAGGAGACAGAAATATCAACAAGAATAATATTGAAAAAGAAGAGCCACATAAGTGAAGACAAGAGTAAAAGAAATTGAAATCAGGGGAAGTTAATTATGGGGGTAGGTGGGAATGTGGAGACAAAACACCAACAAAAAACATGAACTACTCTAGCATCTGTGAGTAAACTAACTAAAACTAGAGACTGGATTCTGATCAGACGCCTAGGCTCAAATCTAGGCTCTGCCACTTAGCTATTTGAGTTTGGGCAAATGGTTTAACTTTTTTGAATGTTAGTTTCTTCATTCATAAAATGAAGATATTTAATACCTACACTTTATGGGCTAGTGTAATCTTTGATGCCTAAAATAACATTACATTGACCCATGTGTTGGAACCATTAATCTAGTGTTTCAGAGGTTGGCATAAGCATCATCATTTGATTTTATGATCTCCTCCCCAGCCTCTTCTGGAATTATATTTGAATTCTTATTAATTTAGAAAGAAATTAATTGCTACCTCCCCCAAAATTTGGAAGGAAATTTACAAACTGGATTTAGTTGAGAATTTTACTCTACCTGCTACCTCCCAGGATGCCCATTAGCAGGAAGCTGGATACTAAACAAAGGAACGAAGACTCCAACCAGACACTGATAGGGGCTGCAGGTGATCCAAGCAGCATCTTAAGCCATTGCATCAAATGCACTTAAATGTATTACTTTCAAGTTTTAGAAGACATACTACTGTTTTTAATGTATTACTAAGTGAAAAGTCCTAACAGTCTTTTGTTTCCTTCCCCTTACAAATACAAAAATGCAATGGGTAGCCAGAATAAAAAGTCATTTGTAATTGTACACCCCAGTGCCTATTCTATACAACCAAAATAACTAAGTCTAAAAATATGTTTTTATTATAAAATATAATAGCTTATTTCAAATATTAGGACCAATTGGACCTTTGTAATTTTCACTGAAAAAGGAACTGGGGCCATATTTTGAATTATGAAAAACAATATTTGGTAGGTCCTATGATTTTTTTAAAATAAGCTAAAATAATATAGTTAATCATAATCTTGGATTTTCTACATATTAAGACAAATGGCATGGTATTACAATCAACATGAATTTGCACTTCATTTCTCTATATATAAAATGGAAATAGCAGATGGTTATAAATTTGAGCCAACTATAACCTCAACACATAGGACATGAGTAGACTTCCCTACTGAAGTGGCAAGTCAAAAATACACTTATAGGCCGGCGCCACGGCTCACTAGGCTAATCCTCCGCCTTGCGGCGCCGGCACACTGGGTTCTAGTCCCGGTCGGGGCGCTGGATTCTGTCCCGGTCACCCCTCTTCCAGGTCAGCTCTCTGCTGTGGCCAGGGAGTGCAGTGGAGGATGGCCCAAGTACTTGGGCCCTGCACCCCATGGGAGACCAGGAGAAGTTCCTGGCTCCTGCCTTCGGATCAGCGCGGTGCGCCAGCCACAGCGCGCCAGCCGCAGCGGCCATTGGAGGGTGAACCAATGGCAAAGGAAGACCTTTCTCTCTGTCCCTCTCTCTCACTGTCCACTCTGCCTGTCAAAAAATAATAAATAAATAAATAAAAATACACTTATAACTACATAAAATAAATCTTGTTTATAAAATAAACCTTGTTTCACAAATTATATCCCCAAAATAAACTCATGAGAGAAAAAAATTTATCTAGAAATTAATCTTACTTTTTTATGTCCAAAAACAGACTTTTGAGTCATAAATTGAAAACAAGCATGAATATAATACAATTATTAAACATAGGGGGATGACTTCTAAAATTATTATGTAAAGTATTATTTATCATTTCTTTCTCTAAAAAGTTGCATTAGATTTTTTTAGGATCAACATAGTATTGTTGTAATTTGCTATATGCAAATAACCTAAAATCAAACAAAATACTAAAAATAAAGCTTTCAATTTTATTTCAAATTCAGTAGTCATATATGTGTCATCTTTAAAGAGGCCTTGATTCTTTCTTGATAACAGGTGAGTTGTTAAGGTCTGCAAGATAAAAGTATGGAATTGCAATTTTAAGGATAATTGTCTAGAGGCAATTATACTTCTGGAAAACAAAATACTTAAAATAACCTTTTAAAGGATTACTGAGAAATCCCTATAGGAATGCAGTCAGCATCACTCACTTTAAAAACTCAGTCAGTACTTTTGACATGAACAAGAATTTCTGAAGAAAATCTTCTACACATTAGCAAACTAATTGCAAGCTTTCTTCCTTGTATGTTTCCCATTGCTCTTATTTCTTTGGGCTTTTATAGATTCTAATGCACATTCAGACAAAGGAAGCTGAGAGTTAGATTCTTATCATGTGGCACCCAAAATATGGAAATGTAAACGGTATTCCCAATGTTATCTTAAAATCTAAATTTTCAGTCATAATAAATATTTAAATAGTATACTAAAGTACACACTATAGTGAATTTTAAGTACATAAACAGAAATCTTGATTCTCTAAAGAGGTAAGTAAATAATTAATCATTCCAAAATAAAGTTATGTGCAGTTGATCTAAGGGAGAAAATCCACCCTAAATAAAATATTAACATAAAATTTTTAATGCAAAAAGATATGAACTAAGAATAATCCTGAAGACTATTTTAATTATAGGTCAAACAATCACTACATGTATGTATCATTTTGTATTTCAATGTAACTTTAAAAGGGAAATATAATTTAAGTCACTACTTTGAGCGTGGATTAATTCTTACTTTTGAAGGGAAAGAGCCATAAAATTAGTTTGTTTAGAAAGCATTTATAATGTTGAAATACTCTGTTGAGTTAATAAATAGCTAGATCATAACTGAAAGCCTTCTATCTCCCTGCCCTGCCAACCTGCCATGCATAAGCAGCACCTAGCACTCAATAGGTGCTCAATGATAATGGAAGAAGGAAAAGACAGATGATCCTGTATGCATTTATAAATAACTTAGAACACATTACAGACCAAATATCAAGTGCTTGAACTAGTCAGCTGTATCCCTAAATTGAAGAAAAAATAAGGGAAACCCTTACTTCTGCTTCTGGGAAGCAGAAAAAAATGAAGTTCATAAAGGAAAGAAGCCCCGAAACCACAATGCCCCTGGAGGACTTTGGAGATAAAGAGCTTTTGGTCCATTCTAAGTAAGGTGCTCTTTTTCAAATGAATCCTAAGGAATTGAAACCTGTACACAGAGTTATGTGTGGTGCAAAAACAAGGATTTATAGAGGAGTAAGCTCTGGAATTCTAGCTGGAGAGAGAGACTGATGGAAAGAGGATGGGGAAGGAGCTAGAAAAAAAGAACTAAAAAGAATCTAAATGTGGAGGTGAGCAATGTGGTACAGTGGGTTAATTCTCTGCATAGGACACTGGAATCCCATATTGGAATGTGTGGTTCAAGTCTTGACTATTCCACTTTGGATCCAGCTTCTTTTAATGAGCCTGAAAAGACAGCAGATGATCACCCAAGTACTTGGGTCCCTGTCAACCACTTGGGAGAATCAGATGGACTAACAGGCTCCAAGGTTGGCTTGGTCTAGTGTGAACTGTTGCAGGCATTTGAGGAGTTCACCAGTGAATTGAAGATCTCTCTCTTTCTCTGTCTCTTCCCGTCTGTGTGTAGGGCCAGGGAGACTCTAACTCTCAATTTCAGGGCCAGCACTATGTCACAGTGGGTTAAGCCACTGACTGTAGCACCGGCATTCCATATGGGTGCCAGTTCTAGGCCCGGCTGCTCCATCTCCAATCCAGCACATCAGAAAGCAGCATAAGATGGTTCAAGTCCTTGGGCCCCTGAAACCACATGGGAGACCCAGAGGAAGCTCCTAGCTTCAGCCTCGCACAGCCCCAAGTGATGCTGCCATTTGGGGAGTGCCCCAGTGGATGGAAGATTCTCTCTCTCTCTCTCTCTCTTTCTCTCTGTTTCTTCCTATGTCTCTGTAACTCTGCCTTTCAAATAAATAAATAAATCTTTAAAAATTTTTTTGAAGTCAGAGGGACAGAGAGTGACAGAGAGAGAAGAAGGAGAGAGAGGGAGAGAGGGAGAGGGAGCGGGAAAGAGAGAATTCTTTCATCTGCTGGTTCACTCCTCATATGTTTGCAAATGCTGCGTCAGGCTGGGTCAGGCTGAAGCCAGGAGTCAGGAACTCAATGTCATTTCTTAGAGACTATTCGAAGAAGGGTAGCTTTTGTTTCCTTCTAAGTTTCTCCAGTTTCTAAATATTACTTGATGTTCTGATGTTATTTTCATACTAAAATATTTTATTTTAGACGTAGTGAAAGCCACTAAAATATTTAAAATATGAAGAAAGTACAGTATAACCTTTGGCGACTCTTTAACATTCATTTATTCACTTAACGAAAACCAAACAGGTCTTCAAAGCATTCATAGAAAATGTCTATGCAGCCGGCGCCGTGGCTCAATAGGCTAATCCTCCGCCTAGCGGCGCCGGCACACCGGGTTCTAGTCCCGGTTGGGGCGCCGGATTCTGTCCCTGTTGCCCCTCTTCCAGGCCAGCTCTCTGCTATGGCCAGGGAGTGCAGTGGAGGATGGCCCAGGTGCTTGGGCCCTGCACCCCATGGGAGACCAGGAAAAGCACCTGGATCCTGGCTCCTGCCATCGGATCAGCGCGGTGCGCCGGCTGCAGCGGCGGCCATTGGAGGGTGAACCAACGGCAAAGGAAGACCTTTCTCTCTCTGTCTCTCTCTCTCACTGTCCACTCTGCCTGTCAAAAAAAAAAAAAAAAAAAAAAAAGAAAATGTCTATGCATGAATTTTAAAATTTTACACCAAACAAAACTCATTGTTTAATTCTGCTTTCCATGATTTTTTGAAGTGCCTTTGTATAGCCTATATATGCCCTATATATGCCTAAACTGTACCATGGTCTGTGATAGATGATAGTGCTACAAGAATGCAAGAAAAACATCTCTTTCTCACTCTCTGTCTCTGTCTCTCTCTGTCTCTCTCTGTGTGTGTGTGTGTGTGTGTGTGTATCATTCTGTCTTTCGAATAAATAAATAATTAAATTTTCTTTTGAAAAAGCTAGGCAGGCATTATGACATAGCCAATTAAGCAGCAACTTGGGACACCAACATCCCATACTGGAATGCAGGTTCCAGTCCCAACTCAACTCTTATAATCTGGCTCCCTGTTAATGTACCTGGGAATCAGAAGATTACAATTCTAGTACTTCAGCTCCTGTCACCCTTGAGGGAGGCCCAGATAGAGTTCCTGACTCCTGGCTTCAGTCTGACCCAGCCTGACGCAGCATTTGCAAACATTTGAGGAGTGAACCAGCAGATGAAAGAATTCTCTCTTTCCCGCTCCCTCTCCTGCTCTCCCTCTCTCTCCTTCTTCTCTGTCACTCTCTGTCCCTCTGACTTCAAACAACTAAAGTTTTTAAAAAATAGGAGTATCTGTTTCTTTAGGTTTTTTTCCTAAGATTTATTTATTTATTTGAAAGAGTTACACAGAGGCTGAGGCAAAGGGAGAGAGGTCTTCTATCCACTGGTTCACTCCCCAAATGGCCATAATGGCCACAGTTGGGCCTATACAAAGCCAGGAGCCAGGATCTTCCTCCTGGTCTCCAACGTGGGTGCAGGGGCCCAAAGACTTGGACCATCTTTACTGCTTTCCCAAACCATAGCAAAGAGCTGGATCAACAGGAGTCATTGTGCACTTACTCCCCATGTAGGATCTCTGTCCTTAATCTGTGTTATTACGTGAATTAATGGTAAAACTAGTCTTCAAACAGTACTTTATACTTTGTGTGTCTGTGTGGGTGTAATCTGTTGAAATCTTTACTTAGTGTATACTAAGTTGATCTTCTGTATATACAGATAATTAAAAATGAATCTTAGTGAAGAATGGGATGGGAGAGGGAGTAGGAGATGGGATGGTTTGCAGGTGGTTATGGGGGGAAAAAGTGCTATAATCCAAAAGTTGTACTTTTGAAATTTATATTTATTAAATAAAAGTTTTCTAAAAAGAGAAATGGAAAAGCTGGAACTTGAATGGAGACTGTATGGGATCCTGGCACTGCAGGCAGCAGTTTTACCTGCTATAACATAGTGCCAGGAACTATTTCTTTAGTTTTAAAAGGACCAAGTTAATACAAGTTAAATACAAATGACACTGTACACTGAAACATTGCATGTGTACTTACATAACTATTATCAACAATAAACTTTTTTATGGGGCACACATAAATTACAAGGAAACAAATCTGAAAGTCATGTATGCAAAACTGCATGCAACACAGAATGAGCAGAAGCAGTGCCTTCCACAACAATAAACTTGCCTGGAAAGGTGGAAAGAGTGCAGGAGATTAAGTGAATAGAGGCCACAGACCCTGAGGGGCAGAGTTGCTCAGTCATGCCCTGTGTGATCACCAGTACTTAAAAGGCTGGCTATGGATTTAAACCGATTAGCAAGTATCAGTTGCCACTTCTCTTTAGGAAGCAAATAGACCTAATTATTTTACTTATCTCCCATGCCATTACAAGCTAATTCCTGCTCAATGCTAGTTGAGGAAAACCATCTTTTTTAAACCTTATTTTTCACTTCACTCTTGAATATTATTGAGTTATTCTTAGATCCTCTAATTATAAACTAAACCCAAGTACATTATCAAAGCATTTTTTTTTCCTACTCAGCATGTAATAACTGGTAGGATATCTCAATAGAAAGGGGTTTTTTCTAGTTCTCTGCTTGCACTGAAATTAGAATTGTGACACAGCTAAACTAAAGGGTTTTGAGGTTTTTTTTGTAAGTTGGCTTTGTTATTTACTTTAGAATAATATTTTTGTAATGTAGTGTTTTGAAAGAGTAATTTCATTTTGAAATATTTGCTACATATACACAAAAAATCATACACATTTTCTGAGACAAATAGAGGCTCATCAGAATAAAGTCTACTGAAATACAAGAAGACTTCAAAAAGTTCAAGGAAAAATGCAATTATAAGGTAAATTTAGGGGCATGCATTTGACATAGCAGTTGAGACTTTACATTAGATGCACACATCCCATTTCAGAGTCCTGCTTTTTTTTTTTTTTTTTTTTTTTTTTTTTTGACAGACAGAGTGGACAGTGAGAAATAGACAGACAGAGAGAAAGGTCTTCCTTTTGCCGTTGGTTCACCCTCCAATGGCCGCCGCAGCTGACGCTCTGCGGCCGGCACATCGCACTGATCCGAAGGCAGGAGCCAGGTGCTTCTCCTGTTCTCCCATGGGGTGCAGGGCCCAAGTACTTGGGCCATCCTCCACTGCATTCCCAGGCCAACAGCAGAGAGTTGGCCTGGAAGAGGGGCAACCGGGACAGAATCGGCACCCCGACCGGGACTAGAACCCGGTGTGCCGGCGCCGCAATGTGGAGGATTAGCCCATTGAGCCACGGCGCTGGCCAGAGTCCTGCTTTGAGTCCTGGCTCATCTGCTTCCAAACCTTCTTCCTGCTAATGATCATCCTGGGAAGCACAGGATGATGGTTCAAGTACTTGGATTCCTACCACCCACATAGGAAGCCTGCACTGAGAACCAGACTCCTGGCTTGTGAACCAATGGATGGAAGATACTTGTCTCTCTGCCTCTCAAACAAAATGAAAATGAATAATTTTTAAAAGATAATGTTTGATAAAACATAACATCCTTTTATGATAAAATCCTTAAGCAAATTGGGTATAGGAGGAATATTCCTCCACACAATCAAGGCAATTTATGACAAACCCACAGCCAGCATATTATTGAGTGGGGAAAAGCTGGAAGCATTTCCACTGAGATCCAGAACCAGACAAATATGCCCACTTTCACCACTGCTACTCAATGTAGTCCTGGAAGTTTTAGCCAGAGTCACTAGGCAAGAAAAAGAAATTAAAGTGATACAAATGGAAAGGAGGAAGTAAAATTATCCCGGTTTGCAGATGACATGATCCTTTACATAGGGGAACCAAAACAGTCTACTAAGAGATGAATGGAACTCAAAAGACAGTTTGGAAAAGTTGTAGCATATAAAATCAACACGCAAAATGCAATAGCATTTGTATATAGAAACCATGCCATGGCTGAGAAAGAACTCATAATATCAGTCCTATTCACAAAAGGCACAAAAAATAGTTAAATAACTTGGGATAAATTTAACCAAAGAGGTGAAAAATCTATACAATGAAAATTATAAAACATTAAAGAAAGAAATAGGAGAAGACACTAAAAGATGAAAAATCTTACATGTTCATGGATTGGAAGAATTAATATAAAAATTTCCAAATAACCAAAAGCAAATAACAGATGCAATGTAATTCCAATGAAAATACATGACATTCTCCTCAAATCTAGAAAAAACAATGCAAAAATTCATATGGAAACATAAGAGATGTCAAATAGCTACAACAACCTTAAACAACAAAAACAAAGCGAGAAGCATCACAGTATCAGATTTCAAGAAACACTACAGGTCAGTTACAATCAAAACAGCTTGGTACTGGCACCGAAATGGACATATGGACCAATGGAACAGAATAGAAACTCCAGAAAGTAATCCATGCATCTATAAATAACTCATCTCTGACAAAGGAACTAAAATCAATCCTTGGAGGCAGGTCAGACTTTTCAACAAATGGTGCTGGGAAAACTGAATTTCCATGTGCAGAACTATGAAACAAGATCCTTACCTTACCTTACACCTTTTATAAGAATCAACTTAACATGGGTCAAAAGATCTAAATATATGATCTGATACCATCAAATCACTAGAGGAGAACATTGGGGAAACACTGAAAGACATTAGCATAGACAAAGACTTTTTGGAAAAGACCCCAGAAGCACAGGCAATCAAAGAAAACATAGACAAATAGGATTATATTAAACTAAGAAGCTTCTGCACTGCAAAGAAAGCACTCAGCAAAATGAAAAGGCAACCAACAGAATGGGAGACAATATTTGGAAACTATGGCACTGATAAAGGATTAATATCCAGAATCTATAAAGAGCTGAAGAAACTCAACAACAAAACAACTAGGCATTTAACCACTCAATTATGCAGTGAAAAAGTACAGTGATATAAGAATATGCACTTTGTAAGAAGTTACTTCATAGACCCAGAAATTTTTTAATGTTCTCAAACTTAATTTAAACTTAAGAAAAACTACATAATGTACTTTGCTTCCACAGAATAGCTGGGTGTAGAGAAAGTAGCAGACTCATATTTAATGCTTGGACTTTTCTTCTAGGTCCACGCATTTTTCTCTGTCCACCCTTAGTTACTGGGTCAGTTTCTTCATCCATAAAATGAGGTTAATATAGCATGTTAAAACTGGAATAAGAACAGATAAATTTGTCAACTTTCACATTTTCCAAACAAAGAAAAATTAACCACCGGTGTGATAATACATGATCAAAGCTGACAAAAATTATACGCTCTAGCTCGAAGCAGCACCCTATTCTTAAATACAAAATTAGGAGTAGAATGTTTTGTAAAAGAAACAAAGAGATGTTCTGACCCTGTTTAGGATGTGCATCAAGGTGTCTTAACTATTCAAAATGTGTGCAGATTTCTGTGGGATTAATGGAGCTACAAAACATACAAAGCCCAAGAAGATAGTTTAACCTTCACAAGAAATATAATTTTCTGTCATTTTAGATGAATCTTTATTCATCTAAAGCTCAGAGAAGTAAATAAATTACATAACATCTCCCAAAGAATTCACAGAAATTTAAAAATCAAAGTGAAAGTTACGGGCTACAGAGTTTGCAGTGGGTGCCCAACACTGCTTAACTGCCTTCCCATGTGAAAATTTTTCTTCACGCCTACTATTCATTTGATGTTGGACTCAGCACAGCTGAGTGAAATAACACCTGTTATTATCCTTGCCCAAGCAAGAACTTCAAGTTATTTTCTGCTGACAAGTATTTTGACAGACATTAATATTATTTTTCTTAACTTATATTCACTTATTTGAGAGGGAGGGAAGGAGGGAGTGAGAGAGAAAGAGAGAAAGAGAGAGAGAGAAAGAGAGAGACTGACTCCTAACTGCTAGTTCACTTCCCAGATGCCAGCAACAGCTGAACCTGGGCCAGGCTGAAGTTGGGCGCCAGGAACACAATCCAGATCTCCCACATAGGTGGCAAGGACCCAAGTGCTTGAGCTGCCTCCAGGGTCTAGAGGAAGCTTGAGTGAAAAGCCAAGGCCAGAGCTTGAACTCAGGTACTCTAATGTAAGATTCGGGCCAAACAGTCATTCTATGAGATTAATATTTTTTAAAAAAAGGAATCACAATATCTGGCATTAAATACTGAGTATTTAGTATCTTCTAGGCATGTATTGGGTATCATATACATGTGATCTTCTAGTATCACATATATACATACACACATGTTATCTTTCAATGCTGGTGATGGGAGGGTGAGTATAAGGAACAAGCTTTATCCTTCAAAACCTTATAATATAAAAGTTCTTTTTTTGAAGATTTATTTATTATTATTTTACTTGAAAGAGTTACACAGGAAGAGGAGAGGCAGAGAAAGAGAGAGAGAGCAGAGAGAGAAAAAGAGAGAGAGAGAGAGAGAGAGAGGTCTTCCACCCAATGGTTCACTCCCCAGTTGGCCACAATGGCCAGAGCTACACAGATCTGAAGCCAGGAGCCAGGAGCTTCTTCCTGGTCTTCCACATGGGTGCAGGAGCCCAAGGACTTGGGCCATCTTCTACTGCTATCCCAGGCCATAGCAGAGAGCTGCATTGGAAGAGGAGCAGCCAGGACTAGAACCAGTGCCCATATGGGATGCTGGTGCTTCAGACCAGGGCGTTAACCTGCTACGCCACAGTACCGGCCCCTATAATCTAGGAGTTCTAAACTTGGAAAGACCAGAGTTCTAAAGTTGAGTGGGGTTTACCAAATCAAAGAAGTAGGGAAATAATTAAGTACCAAAACTCAAGTATACACTGTAGATCTCGAGGGAAAAAAGAGAACGGAAAGTTAAATGAAGAAGGCAGACTCTGTTCACACTGGAAATGAGACTTTACTTGGACACCAAAGCACGGATATGACTTGAGCTGGCCAGTGATATTTGGCTCCTTAAAGTATTTGGATTTTTGTGTTGATTAACATCTTTGCATTTTCCCAGATAGAAGATCCACTCAAAGAAAAGGCTAGCAGATTGTTGAAGAGGATACTTAAGGCAAGCAACTTTAAAAACCAAAATATTGAGTGAGTGGACTAGTTTCTTTGGCCGCCATACTAAAGCACCACAAAATAAGCAGTTTATACAAGAAACATATTGCCTCCCAGTTCTGGAAGTTACAAGTCTGAGATCAAAGGGATGTCCCAGTTGATCATGAGTGCAGAAAGGGTTTTCTCCTAGCTCTTGGTTGGCTGGCAGATCCTTGGCTGCTTCTGCATCACCATCCTGATTGTTGTCTACTGTTACATGCTATTCTCACTGTACGTCTACCTGTGTCCAAATTTCCTTTTTCAGTAAGACACAGTCATAGTGAATTAGGGTCCACCCTGATGACCTCATCCTCTCTCAAGCTCCTGCAAATACCTTATCTCCAAATAAAGTTGCATTCCAGGGTATAGGCAGTTAGAACATCAACATTTTGGGGAACATAATCCAATCCATATTCCACAGGTCAACAGTGATGTGTGGAAGGGATTTTCAAATGTGGATTAGAAGGGAGGAACTGGGAACAAAGTGGCAACATGAAGCCCAGCATGCCGAGTAGGCAGGCATTCAGCACAGCAGGTACGCCCTGTTGAGAGATCTGTATCCCATATCAGCATCCCTGCTCCACTCTTGACTCCAGCTTCCTGCTAATGCAGAACCTAGGAGGCAGCCCTGATGGCTCAAGTAATTGAGTTCCTTCACCCATGTGAGAGAGGTGGATTGTGTTCCTGGCCCCAAGGGACCATTCTGCGTGCTTGAGGGATGAATCAACAGATGGCAGAATTCTCAACAGATGGCAGAATTCTCTCTCTCTCTTCCTCTTTCTCTCTGTCTGTCTCTCCCCACCCCTACTCTTACCCTCTCTGTCTCTCCCTCTCCCCCCTCTCTCAAATAATAATTTTTTTAAAAAAATATACCCAGCCCGATTTATTAATGACTAGTATGAAATAGCAGTTGACAGGCAAGCTTTGCCCAAACTGTTGACATTCAAATATGTTCAAAAAGGCTTTTGGATTAGAGCATATTAGCAACATGGAAGTTCCTAAAATATTTTGAGGAGCAAAGTAACTTGATGAAAATGTTATTTAGGAGTATTAAAGTCACATGGCTAGGCAAGATAAAAAGTAATGAAGGAGATTCCAGACCTGAGAAGATAATCATCCCCATAATACAACTTTGAGACAACAAAGACAATAAAAATGAAAAAGAAATGAAATATTTAAGAAGCACTGTAAAGGCAAAGTTTATGCAATTCAGTCTAGGGACTTTGAGGTTTAGTATCTAAAAGATAAGAAGAAAGCCAGCTTAGGATTGCTTTCATGAATTCTTGCTTGCTTTCATTCTTTAGTTTTAATCCTTTGCAAGGCAGAGAGAGAAAGAGCTCCCAATTACCCACAAAGGTTAGGCTGGGCTGAAGCTAGAAGCCAAACACTCAATCCAGGTCTCCTATATGAGTGGAAGGGTCCAAAGTACTTGAACCACTACCTGCTGCCTCAGGTTGCACATTAGCAGGAAGCTCGAGTCAAGAGATAGAGCCTAGAATTGAACCCAGGTGCTCTGAAATGGGACACAGGTATCTTACCTGAAAGGCTAAATACCTATCTGGCAGGTTGGGCTTCTTATTGCTTCATTGGTGTTGTTGAAAAAGCAACCAATACTGTCAATTTCAGTATTTTCACACTTCACACATACAAATGACATATCTCTTAAGATCCTTAAAGAATCAAGTTGAAGCTCAATAGAGGATAGTAATATAAAAAAGAAGATGAATTTCTTTCCATCCCATTTGCCTGGATTTTATTATTTCAAGAAATATTCTCTTTAAATTATAATTAATAATTATACTATATACCATATACTCTGAAATTGTCAAAAGATAATTTCACTTGATAATTTTATAAATTATGTTAAATAAGATTGGGAAATTCTACCAAACCACCACAATTACAGTTAAGATTTAATAGTGAATTGAATTTCACATACATTAAATACAGAATTTGTGAAACTCGTAATCTGATATAACATGGCAATGTTTGGAAAGATCCTGGAGTTTCTTCAGATCATGTAGTCTCATTTTTGCAGATCATCTTTGAGCCTGTTTTATCAAGTGGTAAAATATTTAGGTCATTCCCACTTCTTTGAGCATAGTAAGAACTGTTCTTTGAAGGAAGATTTTTAGTGGAAAAATCCCACATACATCAAAGGACTCGGCAGATGATTGTCTTTTCCAAGTACAAGCCCAAGCCATTTAAGTCACCTTCTTTAAGCATGCAACTTTTGTTATTTAGTTTCTTTAATATGAAAGTATATTTACTATGAAAGCCATTTTTATGAATAAAGCATCTGCTCCTACTTTAAAAAATATTATTTAACAAGGATAACTATATAAAAGAAATCCCCATACCACAACAACTATAATGGACAAAACTTCATGATTCTTATACCCTAACCCAGCTTTGTATCAAAAAGACTTCTTTGCAATGATGGTTAAAATGTTCTATAACATGGCCTCTGTCTGCTACAGCTGCCACAGTCACAGAAGGTTTTGAGCACTTGAAACTAAATTTACATTTAATTCTAATGGATTTAAATAGCAACATGCAATGGGTGACTGTGCTAGACAATACAGTTCAAATCCACCATTAGGTGAAAATAAAGGATGCAAAAGGGAAAATCACAATCTGTATCAATGACTCTTAAACACTGGTGTATATCACAATGAAAGCCATAATTACATCTACAAATCTTTACCTGTGAACTACAGAAGTGGTGGCTTGTTAATAATTCAAACATCAGGGGACCCCTCAGGACTAAACCAAATCACTAAAGAATCTATCTAGCACCAAAGGTAATTTCAATGCATATTAAAGTTGGACAACACCTGATCACCTGATCTATTTCAGCCTCTACTGCAACACTAAGTCACTGCTTTTCTCTAACAGGAAATATGAATTTGTACTGTATAATAATTGAGTTCTAATATTAAAACATACTGCTTTCATTTAAATAACATTGACACCTCTTAACATTTTTATAAAGCTGCATCTCTAGAAAGAACTGGAAAATAAATTATTTCATATTCTAAAATACCAATAAGTATCAAGTAATTTCCCTGGACAAATGCTACACTTCATTAGATCTGGTGCCTCTGTCAATCCTGCAGTAAATCAATTATCTGCTGTAATTATTGCATACAACTCTGTCTTTCATTCTACATCTTTGACTCTGAGTCCTAATACTTGTTACACACATCTTTGCAACATTATTCTGAGCCTCAATTTCCTCATCTGCAAAATGAAATAAAACTGGAATACAAACTCCTATCTCACAGGATTGTTACGACAGCCAAATGTAAAGGACTTAGCAGAATATCTGGTGCATATGTAATAAATGCTAGATATCCAGTTCCCTTCCTCTTCCCAATGGCCATTTTTTCTATATATTTCCCTTTTAATCCACTCCATCTGTCAATACACTTGATGGTTGCCTGAAACTACTTAAAGCCCCATGTGCAGCTTTAGGGCCATGCAAAGCCATACAGTACCGCCTCCCTAGAGCTGGGGAAATTTAAGGACACATTTATTCACTGGATCCTCACAGAGTCAGCTGTGTCAGGTTGTTTCAGCTACAACTTGGCCAGCCTTTCCCACCTCCTCCCCTCCCCATGCTTGAAGCTCAGTCGTTGTTTTATTACTCCCATTCTTCTTCCTAAGAGGCCAAGCCAAGCCTAGTTCCTGTCACTAAACCCTCACTTCCCTCCTCATGCCTTTATGTTGGGGATTTTGTCTTACATCTAATACTCTCTCTTTCACTTCCGCTACAAAACAGAAAACTGGATTCTGAAGTCCTCCTCGTTTAGACGGAACTTGGGAGTGGGAATGTCCTTGGTTTGGACAAAATAGCATTTGACAATACCTTGTTAGAAGCAAAAAAATAATCATGATTCCCCTTCTGCAGTATTAGTGGTGTTAGATAGCTCTAAGGTTGTCCACATTTTTTTAGCATATTTTATTTCAAAAAGTAAATCACTTACATCAATGTTAACAATTTCAAAAATCTGCATATCTAATAAAATATTTCAACATTACAGGAGTGGGCATTTGGCCTAGCAGTTAAGACACTGTGTTGGGACATCTGTGTCCCATATCTGAATGTCTGAGTTCAAGTCCTGGATCCACTGCGTTCCGGCTTCCTGCTAACATACACTCTGGGAGGCAAGCCCACGTGGTGGTCCAAGCGGCAGGGTCCCTGCCACCCACAAGGGAGACCTGAAATGAGTTCCCAGTTTTCACCTGGTCCTGTTCCATGCTGTGTGGGCACTTAGGGAGTGAAGCAGCAGAAGGAACTCTATCTGGCTTGTCACTCCTGCTCTCTCTCTGTGTCTCTTTTTCTGTCTCCCTCCTTTTCTCTTCCTTTCTCTAATTTTAATTTTTTAAAAATTTCAACATTATATAAAACGATTTCTTCATCTTCCAAGAAAAAATGGGATAGTGCTCTTGGAACAGGCTGAAACGGAATGGTTGAGAGAGGGTGAGAGAGAGAAGGAGACACAGTTCATTTTTCAAGCCAGCTACATTCATATTATTCACAATATATACCAGTACATTCATACTTCTTCTGAGTTTTATCTGCTGTAATGTTCCAAAGGTGAACACATCACACATCTGCAAATCACTTTGAAAATAGAATAGCAACCAAACTTACATATTTAAATCTAAGAAACTACTGGTAGAGGGAAAGTAGTATTTCATATGAAGCACAGTTTATTTTTTATTTATTTGAAAGGCAGAGTGACAGAAAGGGAAGGGGAGGAAGAGAGAGAGCTTCCATTCACTGGGTCACTCCTCAAATGGCCGTGATGGCAAGAACTGAGCTGGGCTGAAGGTAGGAGCCTGGAGCTTCTTCCGGGTCTCCTGCATTGGTGCAGGGGCCCAGGCACTTGGGCCATCTTCCACTGCTTTCCCAGGCCATTAGCAGGGAGCTGGACTAGAAGTGAAGCAGCTAGGTCTTGAACCAGCATCCATATGGGAGGCAGAGGCTTAATTTGCTATGCGACAATGACAGCCCCAAAGCACAGTTTATTTTTAAAGTCCTCTTACAACAATATCAAAAGATTTTCTGCAAGTTTTGTTATCTCACCAGAAAAGCCATGTGATTTAATTATCAAGACAAACCACTGTGATATATCAACTTCATTAGGACCTTGAGTACTAGCAAGACATTGAGGCAGGAGTGACAGGCAGGAGTAATAAAAGGAAAAGCAGGTTGTTTTATGTTAATGGAAGAAGTAAATTAAAAATAAGATACGGATTTCTTCAATGATGAAGTAAAGTCTGATTGCTTTTAAAAAAAAAAAAGTGAGTTACAAGGAGCTAAAGAATCAAGTTTAGCCAAAGTTTTGGTTCTTTTTTAGCATTTGTTTGTACATCAGTTCAACAAAATAGTTTTATATTATATGATGTGCAATGCATCTTTCTTGTCTAACAAAAAATTTTATTCACATCATATACCAGTCAATTTTAGATAACCTTTCATTACTGATAAGGGCATATACAGGCCAGCGCCGTGCTCACTAGGCTAATCCTCCACCTTGCGGCTCCGGCACACCGGGTTCTAGTCCCGGTCGGGGCACCGGATTCTGTCCCAGTTGCCCCTCTTCCAGGCCAGCTCTCTGCTGGGGCCAGGGAGTGCAGTGGAGGATGGCCCAGGTGCTTGGGCCCTGCACCCCATGGGAGACCAGGAGAAGTACCTGGCTCCTGCCATCAGATCAGCGCGGTGCGCCGGCCACGGCAGCCATTGGAGGGTGAACCAATGGCAAAGGAGGACATTTCTCTCTGTCTCTCTCTCTCACTGTCCACTCTGCCTGTCAAAAAAGAAAAAAAAGGGGGCATATACAAATGTTATTTTATGAAGGTACTAAGTGTCAGTGCCTTAGATCCTTAATTTTAATGAATCTACATGACCTCCTTATTTTAAAATATTTACAAGTAAAGAAAGAAAGGCTCAGAATGACTGAGTGCTTTGAGGTCTACTATTTTGTAAATGACCTAAATCTATCACACCTTATTCCAATACATTGAAATCATCTGAATTTTGCAAAGCCAAAGTACACAAGAGTGGATCTCAAAACCTTGTCAAGTTGCTCAAGGCACTAAACATCTATTCTTTTGCACATGAGAACATTTTTCCTGAAATAATAAGACTGTTTCTGGGATTAATAAAGCATGCTTTCTTTAAAAAAGTATTCAATCTTTCCTAGTACCTTTGTTCCCTCAAGTGGAATGGCTACTATTATGGAACTTCCAATATTAAAATTGAGTTCCTACATCCATAAAGAATGGAAGGGGACACAGAAGAGCACAGTACTCTAAGTCTACAGACAGAACTGATACCTAACTTCAAGTTACTTCTCCTAGGAGCTATTTTGCATCACACATTGGTTAGATCACTAACTACTTGGCCCAGAATGCTGGAAACATGAGAGCTGAGTAAATTTGACCGTAACATATTTTATCCTGACTCTAGCTCAAATTATTTGAAAACGCCTATGATTATAGTAGAATCAAATAAATCTACAGTTCACTTCACTGCCTGGGCAGTCTTAGCCAACCCACTTGGGATGTACAGTATCACTGAGGATTTCCACTCAATAGTGCATATGTTGCCCTGAAACAGCAGCCTATTGTGACTTGTCTGGCAGAACCACATGGGGAGACTTGAAGCCCTCACATTTTCTGAAGTTTGTCTTTCAAAAAATCCAGAAGCCAAACATATGAAAATGATTATTTTATATAAAAATCACATGGATGCATACTTAATTTTCCGTTGCACATAAAAATAAAAATAAACAACAATTGAAGCATTTCATGTTTGCAGAGTTAAATTACTGTTATTAAACTTTGCTAAATACTCACTAAATTATGAGTGAAATTTATTTCAAACATTCCTAAGAAGATAGGAGATATACTTCTAATCTGATACTTCTGCAATTTTCAAATGTCATCTTTTTGCATGCAAAGGAGAATAGGAATAACTTATAAATCATTATTATGTCAATTTATATTTTAGGGCTTATTTTACTTCTCAACATGAGAGTTGAGAAAGGAGCCAAAGGTCAACGAAAATAAAGGAAAGAAAAATAGTAAACTATACACCAACTTACTTCCTCATCTGCATATTTGTATCTTGTTTTATTCACTTAGTATATGATACACAAGGGGCCGATGCTGTGGCACAGCAGGTTAAGCTGCTGCCTGCAGTGCCATCATCCTATATGGGTGCCAGTTTGAGTCCTAGCTGCTCCGCGTCTGGGCCAGCTTTCTGATAATGCCCCTAGGAAAGCAGCAGAGGATGACCCCAGTGCTTGGGCCTCTGCACCCGTGTGGGAGACCCGAATGAAGCTCCTGACTCCTGGCTTCAACCTGGCCCAGCCAGGTTTGGTGAGTGAACAAGTAGATGGAAGATTCATTCTCTCTCTCTCTGTAACTCTGATTTTCAAATAAATAAATTAATTTTTAAAAATAAAAACATGAACCAAGTCCTTGGGCCCCTGCACCTTGATGGGAGACCTGGAGGAAGCTCTTGGTTCCTAGCTTCGGTAGGCCCAGCAGTTTGGGGAGTGAACCAGCGATGGAAGACCTTTCTCTCTATCTCTCCCTCTCTCTGCCTGTAATTCCATCTCTCAAATAAATAAATAAAATCTTCTAAAAAAAATCTTAGCAAGTAATAACCAAGTCATCTTCCAGAAATGTTTTAATTCATCTTATTTAATCCACAGCAGGTAGATGATTTTGCCGTGCTGTTTACCATGGGGAAACTACGGACAACAGAGTCAGCTGATTCACATAAGGTTATTTAGTCAGTTACAGAGCCTGGATTAGAATCTAGGGAGTTTGATTGCAAAGCTCTTCTCACCACACCTCTGGGTGTTTATTGCTAGTATATATTTGCATAAAATGTGTCCCTGCATTCCAAGACACTGTAATAATGGGATTACAAGTACAAAAATAGATCCCAGATTTGGTAATGAATAGAATCACCTGGGAAGCTGTTACTTATCTCAGAGATTCTGATTTGAGAGAAGTAAAGTATGGCTCAGAGAACTACCAGAATCAAACATAAAAATGACCAAGAATTAGTGGAGTATCCCAATGCAGGCAAACAAGAAGGCCCAGAAAGTGTGCAATGGGTTAAAGAGGCCAAACCAGTAAGTCTCCACCAGGGAACCCTGAGATAACACCTGTCCAACACGAAACAAATGAAAATGCCTAGAGATCCAAAGGACAAAGAGAAGAGTTTCTATGCCAATACAATTGGAGAAACAGATAAGAATCTAATGCTTTGTCCTGACATTAGAAATCCTTTAAATTATCACAAAGGCTATTAAACTCATTCCTTTTATAAATACTCAAGTCAAGGAACCAAGCCATTGGTCATATGAGTTAATTCTCATACAACTGACTACAGTCCACAGTGCAATTTTTAGAATTCCTTCTACTTCTTGCATCAAGAAAACCTTAGTCTGAATATTTTCCAAGCAGTGTCAAAAGCATATCTTTGGGCCAGCGCCGCAGCTCAATAGGCTAATCCTCTGCCTAGCGGTGCTGGCACATGGGGTTCTAGTCCCAGTCAGGGCGCTGGATTCTGTCCTGGTTGCCCCTCTTCCAGGCCAGCTCTCTGCTGTGGCCAGGGAGTGCAGTGGAGGATGGCCCAAGTACTTGGGCCCTGCACCCCATGGGAGACCAGGAGAAGCACCTGGCTCCTGCCTTTGGATCAGCTCGGTGCACTGGCCATAGTGCGCCGGCCGCGGCAGCCATTGGAGGGTGAACCAATGGCAAAAGGAAGACCTTTCTCTCTGTTTCTCTCTCTCACTGTCCACTCTGCCTGTCAAAAAAAAAAAAAAGCATATCTTTGAAGGTCTGCTAAACAAACAGAACAGTTCCTTCAACATTTCTGCTAAGAAAACCAGGTCAGTTCTACAAAGTACAAAGTATAATCATAACATTGCCTCTTCCATGACCATGAAGAATGGACAATCAGGTTTACTTAGGAATAGCTTAGTAATTTTCCATTCTCACAATTTTACAACATAATAATTAATTTACACAGCTCTAGTCACAGTTGCGCTATCTAATGGTTGTATTGTAAACTTACTAACATGTAAAAGACATTGACAATGGCTATCATTCCTGATTCAGTATCTTTCAGGATTAATTCAAAAGATTATTTAAATCATTCACTGTCCCTAATTATGAGTAACAAACAGACATTTTCTTCAAATGTATATTGACTAGTCATGGTGGCAGTGTTTTAATGATGGTGGGGGAATCCTTGGCCAGTACACCTTCCTTCAATCTTCACATAACAGGTTCTATTCCTAAATCAAAGTGGTGAGCAGAGGCCCCAGGCTGGTGATGCCAATAACTGGTCCAGAAATGAACATATGACAAAATGCTGAGACAAATGGAATCTCCCTGGGATTTTCCGACCTGGAGCTGGCAAGGTAAAGGTATTAGATTGTGAACTGCCAAGCATCATGTTTTCTCTTGGATGCAAAAGAATTGTCTGTGATGTAGAAAAAATGAAACAACCACAGAAAAGTCAGTAGAGGGCAGAGAAGGAAACATACCCCTGGCATTTAGTCATTAGCTGCATATGCCCCTTGTCTGATCCCACCGATGCATTTTTCCATTCATTTTTCCAATGAATTTTCCTGTTGTTATTGAATGGGTTTACTTTGCTTGCAACCAAATGGTCCTAATTCACTAACTTCCCTACCAAATCCAGGGTTGCTTCTCCTGGATTGTGTTGCCATGGAGACCTCAGGAATTTTACATTATCACCCCTCCACTTGTCCAGTGCTTTAAAGTTTCTATTCACTTTCTCCTCATCTTCCCTGAAGCTCTGCCAGATCAGTACAACCCAAGTCCTCTACTTTTAACAACGAAAGACACTTCCTGGGACTTGTCTTCTCCTCACCTACAACAAACACTCAAATTTTTATTATAATTTAATCTGTCACATGTGCATATAATTTTCTCTAACTTATGAACAGCCTGCAAGTGAAAGCCTTGTGATAATTTATTTTGCCATCATTGTTGGTTGTTACATATGCCAAAGTACACAGCTAACTGAACGAATTCTGGCAGATCTATACATTTTACAGTGGGAAATGAGGAGGCAGTACTAGTTAAATCATTTGTTTCACACAGACAAAATAGGTTACATAAATATTGGGTAGTTACGTGTATGATAGTACTTCAGAAAGTTCATGGAAATGGAATTAAAAGATAAGTTTATTTTAGTACAACAATATTGAAATCCATTCATATGAGGAATCTTCAAAAGGCTCATGGGAATGCTTATTATGAAAAAAAAATGTTCATGGATTTCATTTTCCTGGAGGGAGGGAAAAACCACATTTAAGGTACATTTTAACTCCACTTTTCCATAAACATTTTGAAGTCCACCTGTAGGTTCTCTGAATTGTTCTGAAAAGTTTTATTCCAAATAATAATGTCTGAGGCAGGTACAGAAAACATATCTATTAGTTTCTTTAAGGTTTAACATTTTCAAAAGCTATTATCTATTATATTTTCTTCATAAAATGTATAATCATCATTATACAACAAATATCTTAAAGAAACTTATGAGAGTAAATAGATGAGTTACCAAAGTGAATCTATATTCACCATATCAAAAGTACTTTTCTGAAAACAAATACTCTATTTTAATTCTGAAGAACCATGGAATCACAAGATAATTTTTATACCAAATTAAGTTATACATCAATTAATTTTTCTCTGGCATTATAAGCATCCTATACTAGATTCATATCCTAGGCTAACGTAACAATTTCTATTAATGTATACAGTCCACAGTATTCAACTTTTTGGAAACATAATATTAAATGAATGCTTGGACAATAGCAGGAAAGGGATAAAGAGAAAGAGAGAGAGGGAGGGAGGAAGAGAGAGAGAGAGGGAGAGAGGGAGAGAGAGGAAGAGAGAGAGGGAGGGAGGGAGAGAGGCTGAAACAAAGGGAAATTCCAATGTTATTCAGAACTTCAGACTTAGAAAATTAAAAAAAAAAAAAAACACTTCTTTCACTTCTTTCTTGATGGAATGTCTTTATATTGAAAACTGAACCAAAACTCAGGGTAGCGGCTGTGGATTCTTTAGACAGATGGTGTTAACAGACCAGTTGATTAGTCAGCTTGGCAATGGATGCATAGATAGTTTTACGAAATGCCACCAAACTCACTGTATGACTAAAGAGAAAGAGTCTTGAATTTGTACTCTGACACTTGATCCTGGTTACTGCATGGTTTGTAAAATAGGCTACTCTTGTCACCAGAAGTTTAGAGTTTCCTCGTTAGATTTTCATTGAAATGGTTCTCAGAACACAAAAGCCAAATCCCAGAAGGGACAGCTGGGTTTAACAGGTGAAGAGAGCACATCTAATGGTTTTCCTATCAAAGCCCCACTGATGATTTTCTTTCCTTTTTTTTTTATTGCTCTAACATAACAATATATATTCCTACTTATCCTATTTTTAAGGTTTAACATTTGAGAATTTATTCATAACCTAAAAAACAAACATACCAAAAATAAGAATATGTTCCTATACAAATACAGATCCAATAATTTAATTTTGGTTGCTTAAAGATAGAATTGCATATTAGATTATCTTTAATCCAGTTAAAATTAGTGATCAATAATTCTTCCCCAAGAGCCTCAGGCCATGTCTACTAATGCCACCAAATTAAATCGGAACCAGAAAGTTCACCCTGATTAGTAATTGTCCTGGTGAGTTTGGTGCCCTTGGAACAAAAATTAGAGTTTTCATTGACATAGGAAGAAGACCAGGTTAGGGGCCCTGCAGAGAGAAGAGCTGATTTGAGAATCAGAAACACCAGTCCTGCTCTGAAACACTGAGGTATGCAAGCAAGTTTCTTAGATCTGATTTGCCCTTCCATCTTTATTGGCAGGATAAAGCAAGTCCAATGATTTGTATTTAAATCAAAATCTCTTCTAGGCCCACTACAAGAGAGTAAAAGCGAGTTAAATAAATATTGTGGTTCAAGCTGAATATATTGTAAGCATATAAAAATATCTTCTACTTTCGTGTTTTTGTCTGCAGATAAGGGGAATCTGATCAGAAAAAATAGCTTCTGTAACAGTTTTAGCAGGGGTTTCATAAAAATAAAAACCATCCTGCCTTGCTGTCCTATTCAGAGAATGTTGAGAACAGTAGGTAGAGAATGAGATTTGGATCTTCGAGAAACTCACAATTCTGATATTTTTGTAGTCACAGAAACTTGGCCCACTAGTTTCTTAAGATTTTTTTTTAAAAAGGAATAATTTCAATGAAATATTGTGTGAGAAAGACTTAATAGAGTCTCACACAAAAGTCAGCTTTTAATAAGTATTTTTCAAAGCTAAAATTTTTAGATTACACATTTAAAGCCAGCAAAGAAAGACAGTGGAGTGATGACAACACAGGACACAGCAAGTTAAAGCCCTGGCTTGCAGTGCCAGTACACAATATGGGTGCCCAAATCCCATGTGGATACCAGTTCGTATCCTGGCTGCTCTTCATCCAATCCAGCGCTCTGCTATGGCCTGAGAAAGCAGTAGAAGATGGCCCAAGTGCGTGGGCCCCTGCACCCATGTGTGAGACCTGGAAGCGGCTCCTGTTTCTTGACTTTGGTTCAGCTCAGCTCTAGCCATTCGGCCATTTGAGGAGTGAACCAAGGATGGAAGACCTTTCACTCTGTCTCTCTCTCTGCCTGTAACTCCACCTCTCAAATAAATAATAAAATATTTTTTAATCTCAATGCATAAAATGAATGCATTAAAAAAAAAACACAGAATTGCTTAATGTGAAATGCAATGAACATTAGAATTAATGTGTCAGCCTCTTCCACAACCTAAGGTGTTCACCAACAAATACCAGGAGGAAGAGAAAAGTCTCAGTACTTCAATGGTGAACATAACCAGGTTTCCACATTCATGTGATGTATCAGACAATTATTCCCTAACATTTCAACTTTTAACTTGAAACTCATTTTCTGGTATAAGGCAAGATAAAGACCTTTACTCAAGAAATCCTTAAAGTGAAGGAGTGGGAGGCTGGCACAGTGGTTATGATGCTGGTTGGGTTCCCTACATCCCATATCAAAGTACCTGGGTTAGATTCTCAGCTCTACTTCTTATTCCAGCTGCCTTCTAATGCACACCTGGGAGACAGAAGGTGATGGCTCAAGTAGTTAGGTTTCTGCCTCCCATGTGGGAGGCCTGAATTAAATTTAAAGCTCCCAGGCATTTAAAGAGTGAACTAGTGGATGGGAGGCCTGTGTGTGTGTGTGCATGTGTGTGTCTGCTTCTCAAAGTAAAATATATATATATATAATAAGTAAATAAATTGCATAAAAACATGTAGGTCAGCTAATTTTTTCTTTTGTTTATTTTGTTTTGATGTTATTATGGCTTACATTTTTTAAAAAAAGATTTATTAACTTATTTGAAAGGCACACTGACAGAAGAGGAAAGAGAAAAAGAGAGAGAGATTTTCTATCTACTGGTTCATTTCCCAGATGCCCACAGCAGCTAAGATTTGGAGCCAGGCAAAGCCATACAGGTCTCCCACATGGCTGGCAGGAAACCAAGTACTTGGTCTATCATCTGCTGCCTTCCAGGCACATTGGGATGAAACTGGATTGGAAGTGTGGAGTAACTGGGACTCCACCAAGCATTCTGCTATGGGATGCAGACATCCCAAGTGGCAGCTAAACCTACTGTGCTAAAACACTTGCCTCTTTTTATGGCTTTTTAAATCCCAAGTTTAATCGGAATTGATTCTTCATACCAGGGTATGGCAAGAATGGTAAAACAGAACAGGCTCAATGCAATAAACACATTAGAATTATTCGAGCAGTCTTGAAACAAGAGCAAAGAACTGAAAGCAGAACTGAAAAATTGCTGCCCTAGGAAAATAATGGATCACCACCCTACGTTCCACTATGCACCTTGAAATGTCAGAGTCACTTGGGACCCACACTGTGCAAAGTGGGTTAAACTTCTGCAGGCAGCACCACCATCCCATATGGGCAACAATAAAAATCCTGGCTGCTCCATTTTCAATCCAGTGTCTGCTAATGTGTCTGGGAAAGTAGTGGAACATGGCCCAAGTACTTGGGCCCCTGCCTCCACATGGGAGACCTGGATGAAGCTCCTGGCCCCTGGCTTTGGACTGGCCCAGCTCTAGCAGTTGCAGCCATTTGGGGCGTGAACCAGTGGATGGAAGATCTCTCTTTGTCTCTCCCTCTGTTTCTGTTAACTCTGCCTTTCAGAAGATAGAAAGAAAGAGAGAGAGGGAAAGAGAGAAAGGAAGAAAAAAGAGAAAGAGGAAACAAAGAAAAAAGAGAAAGAAAAAGAAAGAGAAAGAATGAAAGAGAGAGAGTCGATTGATTTGAGTCCCAAAATGGAGACATGAAGGTTCATGTGTAGAACAGCCAGAAAACAGAGGAAAGAGCCCCTCACTTGTGTAGTTTCATTAGAACTGTTACCACCCTTGCTTGTGTGAAGCATGAACAGACCCTGCCTTCATCTGCCTGCAAGTCTTTCCTGCCTGGATGATTAGAAACCCATCAGACATATCCCTAACTGGTTGATCCCTAAGGATTCCTGCCTTCTGTCTGGCTAGAGGTACAGGCAGCCTACTTTTCTTTGATAGAGCTTCCTGCTTAAGAAACTTGACAACAATTCTTACCTGGCCACTGTCCCCAAAACCCTCTCCAATTAAAACCAAACTCTTGGCCCTTTTCTGTCTCCCCATTTCAGTATGCATCCAATTACAGTTCTACCTAAATCCTAGAATGACTCTCTATTTTCATTAGTCTCTAACAGAACCTATATGTTAAATAAACACAATACAACCAAAGCAAAGAATCTATTCTTATATTGGGAAAAAATCATAATGAGTCAAGCAATCAAAACACAAGGCATAGGAGAATGAGAAGAGATGAATTTTCTCTGAAACTTTCTTCAAGACCACCCTGTGTACTTACGTTAAAATTTTGAGAATTATAGCTAATCCAAGGTAGACTCCCCTCTGACATTTTAGCAATGAAATCGGAACTTTGCCTAACCCAAAATGCTTTTTTTTCATCTTTAAGTGTTTTCATGCAATTTGAAAAGAAATTCAACTAGTTTTAAAACAAAGGAATAGTACAAAACCATTCCTCTTCTCTATGAAAATAACTGTGGCCATCTAAACAGAATATTCCAAATTGCCCACAGAGTAAATTATTGGCCCATCAGATTAAAACTTTTACAACCTGAGCTCAATCTACCTTTTTAAACCTTAACTTCTACAATTCCTGTGTGATCTAGAAAAAACAGATGACTCACTAAAATTGACACATATGATTCTTTATTCACAACACTTTCCTTTTCCTAAAATTTCCTTTTCCTTCCCACCACCATCTTTTTCATTCTCTGCTTCTCAAGTTGTATTCTCAAGTGAAAGCGCTTATTTTGGCTTGAAATGACTTCTCCCCACAAAGTTCTGAATCATTTGTTTTCTTGAAAAAAATGTGTAACATATATACATTATTTAAATACTTTTTTTCACTAAAACGGCAGTGTAAGTTACCTGAGACAGCAGGAACAAAAATTTTTACATCTTCTTCTTCCAGTCATAGATAGTACATAGCAGATTTTATTTAGTCAGTTAGTTCATTAGTTAGTTTTGAGAGGACTCTGTCTATTCATCCACCGGTTCACTACCGAAATGCCCACAGCATATGGGGCTGGATGGAGGCAGAAGCTTGCAGTGGGAAATTCAGTCCAGGTCTCTCATCTGAATGGCAGGAAACCAATTACTTACCCCATCACTGGGGCCTATACTGGTGTACATGAGCAGGAAAGAGCTGGAATCTGGAGGTGGGGCCTGAACCCAAGCCCAGGCACTCTGATGTGAGATGTGGGCATCTTCATCTGCTTCTTATCTGCTACTCCAAATACTTATCCCTAACAGCAGGTCTTGATTTAAGTAGTCAACCTACATTTTTAAAGAATAATTCTCCACAATTTACATTGAAAAGAACCAAGAAAAGTGTAAAGGATAAACACAATCTGATATAATGAGAAATATCACACATTTGGAGGCTCCTGACTCCCACTGGGTAACACAGGCAATACTACTCTCACTGGTAATTATGACCACTTAGGACCTTACAGAAAATGTAGCCAGGCTCTCTAAGCTGAAAGCGAGCACCTAACACTGTGAACTTTTTGTTGTTGTTGTTGACAGGCAGAATGGACAGTGAGACAGAGAGAAAGGTCTTCCCTTTTTCCATTGATTCACCCTCCAATGGCCGCTGCGGCCGGCGCACTGCGCAGATCCAAAGCCAGGAGCCAGGTGCCTCCACTGGTCTCCCATTCGGGTGCAGGGCCCAAGCACTTGGACCATCCTCCACTGCACTCTCGAGCCACAGCAGAGAGCTGGACTGGAAGAAGAGCAACCGGGACAGAATCCGGTGCCCTGACCGGGACTAGAACCCCGTGTGCTGGCGCCGCAGGCGGAAGATTAGCCTATTCAGCCTCAGCGCCGGCTCACTGTGAACTTTTAATATCTTATACAGAGTAAGTCGTTTTAATGTGTATACAAATTAAAAAAATAATTACAGTGGCATCTAAACCAGGAAGAGGAAAGGCCCTGACAGTTATTTTTAAACATCACCAACACATTAAGCATAAGCAGCATGTAGCCAGACCACTCCTACAGAGAAGTCTCAATCTACAGATTTAAAACATTACCACCAACAGTCTGCTATTCTGATTTTAGATGTACTCACTTCTTTATAAATGACCTATATATTCAAAATATAAAGCCAATAAAAATGTATGCTTCCATCTAGTGGCCAATGAAATCAACAAAGGTAGGGAGGAGGAGGTGGAGAAATAAATGAGGGAAATTTATGAGTAACTACCAATCTCATCTGGGCCACAAAGCCCTACTCCTGTCTGTTTTGTACTGGGTGTCTAGATTAGATGTCTTCAGTGTTTACTTCTTCCTTATCCTGCTGCCTGAATTTGCCTGAAATATTGAGAAGTAACAATAACGGCATTAATAACAGTAAAGGCAGGCTGGCGCTGTGGCTCAACAGGCTAATCCTCCACCTTGCGGCACCGGCACTCCGGGTTCTAGTCCCGGTCGGTGCGCTGGATTCTGTCCCGGTTGCCCCTCTTCCAGGCCAGCTCTCTGCTGTGGCCCGGGAGTGCAGTGGAGGATGGCCCAAGTGCTTGGGCCCTGCACGTCATGGGAGACCAGGAGAAGCACCTGGCTCCTGCCTTCGGATCAGTGCGGTGCGCCAGCCGTGGCAGCCATTGGAGGGTGAACCAACGGCAAAAGGAAGACCTTTCTCTCTGTCTCTCTCTCACTGTCCACTCTGCCTGTCAAAAATAAATAAATAAATAAACCTGTCACCATGAGTCCTTTAAAAAAAATAACAGTAAAGGCAACAGGCACTTTGGGGCTGCTTATTGAATGCCAGGTTCACCCATGACCTTACACATATCATCTTATGCCTCACAATGGCATTTTAATAAAACAGATGACGCTATCCTCAATTTTGAAGCTAAAGAGACAGCAACACAATGATGTGAAGGACCTTCCCTAATTTTGCATACTAGTTAATAGCACAAGGATTCACATCTGGGTCTCATTCTGCTTGCTCCAGGGCCTCTGCTTTTTTCCATAATATTCTGCATGATTAAAAGGAAGCACATAAGACAGAAGGACTGAGTGATCCCCAAATAGACCCTTTTCCTCCTCAGCAATTAAAATCTGACTGTACTCACCCTGAAAGAGTTAATTTTAAAGTTCTGTAGATGCCCTACCAGCTGAGGTCAAAGGCAGCTCAAATCTATTCTCCAACTATTTACAAACCTCTCTACCAACATTAGTACTCTTCAAGTTCTGACATCTCTCTTCAGGCCAGAAGTATTTATTTAATCAACAAGTATAGCTTGAGGAACATCAGGCTCTCATTCATGGCTAAGTCATTGAAAACGGAAAACACATCACCAAGTGCCTAATATATGCAAGTATTAATTGGTTCAATTGGTGAATGTTTCCCTAGCCTGCATTTGTTTCTTACGGATGGGTGCTGTGTTCCTGTATGGGCCTCATGGCTTTCAGGGTTTGCTAATTAGTGTTTTCCTAATCCCATTCAGAAAGCTGGAGCAAGTTTTTGCCATTCCCCTCCATAAATGGGTGGTCACCAAGATTAGGTCAAGCCAGCTCAGCCTACAATAGCACCCTTAATCAGTCAATGTGAAGTAAAAAACGAGGCAAAAATCCTGGCTTTTATCTCACACTGTCTTTGGAGCTAATTAAAATGCACAGGCTCTTCCTCCTGCTACAACCCTGCTGTTCTATACACTAATAAGGCAACAAAAGGTGCTGAAAGCAATGGACTGAATAATTGTTGAAATTTACAGTTCCTTAAAGGCAACTGTTAAAAACATTTCTGTCTCCTTGGCAATGTAGATCACCTTTTGATAAAGTATCACTAAGTAAAATCTCACATATCTATGGGGAAATCACATAGGTTTGGGACAGATTAGCATCTTATAAATTGATGACTTTTTTTGTTGATGTTGTATTACTTATTTGGCTTTCAACCCAAGGAGTTAAAACACATCATGTCCAACCAAAGAGTTAAAATACACTATGTTCTTTGGAATCAGTCCCCAGAGCACTGTGGTGGTGGGGGAGGGGGAGCGCTCAGTTGTTTTTAGGGCATCCATGAAAGCCCACTGGTATAATAAAGAAAAAGGTGGGAGGACAAGTGAGAGAAGACAGGATACAGGAAAAAGAAAGAAAATCAACACACACACACACACACACACACGCAAATGGGTGCGATCTATTTTGGCGCATACACTTCCCAGTCACTTTACCCACCAAAAATAAATCCTTAAATTAATAATCAACCTTAATAAAACTACCTTTTAACATGGAGTAAGCTTTTGATCTTACTGTTCCCTTGCCTCAGGGGATTCCTTTATATTTACTGAAATGCACGTTGAGCGTGTTACAAGTAAAACAATAATTTCCTACACTTTAATACATGTACAAGCATATAATTTAAGGAAACATTTGCCAAGGTGCACCACATGTTCCAAACACATATACCAAATTGAGTTCATGCTATAATTACATTTACAAATCAATACATTAAGTAAGAATTCAACATGTTCAAAGAGCCCAAAACTGTAATTATAAGCAAGTGACCTATCTCCCTAAGACTGGGCAGGATGTGAGATGTCTGGACAGAAGGTGAGGATTACCACCACCATTCCCTGCCTCTCCCCATCCCAGCCCCAAAGCATGGGCACAAAAAGCTTACATACTTTCATTTGTGCTTGGCACCATATCACTGTCCCACAGTGCTGTGAAAACTTCAGGAGACACCAACTACAGGAAGTAGTTTTCAAAACTTGTGTATAAGAATAAATTTCTTTTTTTATTTTGACAGATAGAGTTAGACAGTGAGAGAGAGACAGAGAGAAAGGTCTTTCTTCAGCTGGTTCACCCCCCAAATGGCTGCTAAGGCCGACGCTGTGCTGATCCAAAGCCAGGAGCCAGGTGCTTCCTCCTGATCTCCCACACAGGCACAGGGGCCCAAGCACTTGGGCCATCCTCCACTGCCCTCCAGGGACACAGCAGAGAGCCGGACTGCAGGAGGAGCAACCAGGTCTAGAACCGGCGCCCATATGGGATGTTGGTGCCACAGGTGGAGGATTAACCAAATGAGCCACAGTGTAGGCCCCCAAAGATAAATTTTAAAATCATTTTCTAAAGTGGCAGAGAGGCAGAGAGATGGAGAGACAAAGAGATCTCCCATATGCTGGTTCCCTCAGCATGTGCTCAATGGGTCTGAGACTAGGAACTAAATCCAGGTCTCCACGTGGGTGCCAGGACCCAACTACTTGGGCCATCACCTTCCAATCCACAAGGTGTGCATTAGCAGAAAGCAGAGCCAGGACTTGAACCCAGACATTCAGATATGGAACACAGGTGCCCTAAGTGGTCTCTTAACTGCTAGACCACAAGCCTGGCCCATAAAAATATTCTAATAAATCATTCCTTTACAAATAAGGAAACACTCCTTATATCAAAATTTAAATATATTCATCACAAGGTTTTATATGCAAAAGTCTCTGCAGCCTGGTATGCAATTATAACTAACAAACACCATACTAATAACTATTAGTATTTGTTACCTAAGGAATTGTCTGAAAGGTGGTAAATAATCTTCTTTTCTCAGATAAAACTTAGTCTCCAAGGTCTTTTTTTTTTCCTTTACATAGTTAAATGTAATTCTATAAATCACCTCAAAACTCTTTAGTCCACAGGAATGTGTAAAGATTACATCCTTGGAAGATATAGCTAAAATATATCAACACAGATAATACTGAAAAGGAGAGATAATAATTGGGAATAATTATTGAGTTTAAACTATGTACTAATTTAAAACTATAAACCACTACTAACATCCAAACTATTATTACCTGCTAAGTCATCAAAGTCAAATAATGAGTCACTTGTATAAAACATAGTATATGTGTTATATAAGTATTAACTTACTTAATCCTTCCAGCAAGACATAAAATAGATATATTTCATCCACTACAGAAATGAAAAAAACTGGAGCACAATGTTTAAAAAATTCAACTTTCTCAAGATCATACAGCCTGTAATTAGACATTGTTTGTGCACTTAATCATTATACCATTCTATATAATTAAAAAATTATAGAACATTACAGTTTAGTTTATTGTGCTCCATATAATAGTAATGGCTCATATTTACAAAGGGTCGGAAACTGTGTATGTTATGACGCTACTTACATAAATTATCTCATTTAAATCTTTCAACTACCTGTTATCATTATTCACTTAAATGATTGCCCACCAGCATCTCAAACAAGAGAGAGATGCCCCATATGGACTACTTAAAACTCAATAACCAATGGCATTGTGCTGTGGGATTTACACTCGCATCAGATACTAAGCTTTTTCTTTTAACTGTGGTAAAACACACACACATACACACACAATATGAAATTTGCCATCTTCTTTTAAGTATACTATTAAATAGTATTATGTATATTCATAGTGAAACAGAACTCCAAACTCATCTATCTTGCAAAACTGAAACTACTGTACACTAAACAAGTTATTTTTTCCTCTTCCCCCATACAGTAGTGAAACAGGGACCACTTTTTGTTGCTATACTCTTTTTCATCTATGAACAAATACACACACATGCACCACAAATGGTAGTAACTGGATTATTAAAATTGGATTTTTGTCCTAAGGCATAGAAATCTTAAAATTATAGAAATATCAGAGATGCTAGTATTTCAAGATGCTGACTCGAAAGGGTTCACATAGTTAAGAGTTGGGCGTTTCCACCAAGTTCCAAGTGAGAGCCCAATAGCTAGCTGGCTTTTTGTAGTTTTTACACTTTTGGACAACAAAAAGAGTTAAGATCATATAGAAAGGTTTTAATATGGTTATCGCAGCTATTAGAATTAAATAACTGATAAGATGGCATTTGAAACTAAATAGAAACTAAAGAGCAAATTCACATCCCCCTTTTCCTTTCACCTTTTCACCTACATATCCACAGGCTAATTTCCTTAAGAGAACACAGAAACAACTTTTAAATTAAATTAACACTTACATTATCTTTCTCCCTTTGTTACTCAAATGTAAACACTAATCAAAGCAATCTATGAAAAACCCACAGCCAACATCCTATTGAATGGGGAAAAGTTGGAAGCATTTCCACTGAGATCTGGTACCAGACAGGGATGCCCACTCTCACCACTGCTATTCAATATAGTTCTGGAGGTTCTAGCCAGAGCTATTAGGCAAGAAAAAGTAATTAAAGGGATACAAATTGGGAAGGAAGAACTCAAACTATCCCTCTTTGCAGATGATATGATTCTGTATTTAGGGGACCCAAAGAACTCTACTAAGAGACTATTGGAACTCATAGAAGAGTTTGGCAAAGTAGCAGGGTATAAAATCAATGCACAAAAATCAACAGCCTTTGTATACACAGACAATGCCATGGCTGAGGAAGAACTTCTAAGATCAATCCCATTCACAATAGCTACAAAAACAATCAAATACCTTGGAATAAACTTAACCAAAGACGTTAAAGATCTCTACGATGAAAATTACAAAACCTTAAAGAAAGAAATAGAAGAGGATACCAAGAAATGGAAAAATCTTCCATGCTCATGGATTGGAAGAATCAATATCATCAAAATGTCCATTCTCCCAAAAGCAATTTACAGATTCAATGCAATCCCAATCAAGATACCGAAGACCTTCTTCTCAGATCTGGAAAAAATGGTGCTGAAATTTATATGGAGGCACAAGAGACCTCGAATAGCTAAAGCAATCTTGTACAACAAAAACAAAGCCGGAGGCATCACAATACCAGATTTCAGGACATACTACAGGGCAGTTGTAATCAAAACAGCATGGTACTGGTACAGAAACAGAAGGATAGACCAATGGAACAGAATTGAAATACCAGAAATCAACCCAAACATCTACAGCCAACTTATATTTGATCAAGGATCTAAAACTAATTCCTGGAGCAAGGACAGTCTATTCAATAAATGGTGCTGGGAAAATTGGATTTCCATGTGCAGAAGCATGAAGCAAGACCCCTACCTTACACCTTACACAAAAATCCACTCAACATGGATTAAAGACCTAAATCTACGACCTGACACCATCAAGTTACTAGAGAACATTGGAGAAACCCTTCAAGATATTGGCACAGGCAAAGAATTTCTGGAAAAGACCCGGGAGGCACAGGCAGTCAAAGCCAAAATCAACTATTGGGATTGCATCAAATTGAGAAGTTTCTGTACTGCAAAAGAAACAGTCAGGAGAGTGAAGAGACAACCGACAGAATGGGAAAAAATATTTGCAAACTATGCAACAGATAAAGGGTTAATAACCAGAATCTACAAAGAGATCAAGAAACTCCACAAAAAGAAAACCAACAACCCACTTAAGAGATGGGCCAAGGACCTCAATAGACATTTTTCAAAAGAGGAAATCCAAATGGCCAACAGGCACATGAAAAAATGTTCAAGGTCATTAGCAATCAGGGAAATGCAAATCAAAACCACAATGAGGTTTCACCTCACCCCGGTTAGAATGGCTCACATGCAGAAATCTACCAACAACAGATGCTGGCGAGGATGTGGGGAAAAAGGGACACTAACCCACTGTTGGTGGGAATGCAAGCTGGTCAAGCCACTATGGAAGTCAGTCTGGAGATTCCTCAGAAACCTGAAGATAACCCTACCGTTCGACCCAGCCATCCCACTCCTTGGAATTTACCCAAAGGAATTTAAATTGGCAAACAAAAAAGCGGTCTGCACCCTAATGTTTATTGCAGCTCAATTCACAATAGCTAAGACCTGGAACCAACCTAAATGCCCATCAACGATAGACTGGATAAAGAAATTATGGGATATGTACTCTTTAGAATACTATACCGCAGTAAGAAACAACGAAATCCAGTCATTTGCAACAAAATGGAGGAATCTGGAACACATCATGCTGAGTGAAATAAGCCAGTCCCAAAGGGACAAATACCATATGTTCTCCCTGATCGGTGACGACTGACTGAACACCAAGAGGGAAACCTGTTGGAGTGAGGTGGACACTATGGGAAATGGTGGCTTGATCAGCATAGCCCTGACTGTTAATGAACAACTTAATACATTATCCCTCTTAGTAGTTTTTTTTATCTGTTCTACTTAATATGACTGGTTTAGATCTGTAATTGATGCACAGTTATTCTTAAGTGTTGAAAATTAACTGAAATGTGATCCCTGTTGAACATGGTGGTGGGAATGGGAGAGGGAAGAGATGTATAATTTGGGACATGCTCAGGCTGACTTGCCCCAAGTGGTGGAGTTGGAAGCATACCAGGGGATTCCAATTCAATCCCATCGAGGTGGCATGTACCAATGCCATCTCACTGTTCCAGGTGATCAGTTTCAGTTCACAGTTGGTCATGGTGAAGGGACTGGGAGTCAAAGGGAACACATAGACAAGTCTAGTACCTGCTAACGCTAACCGATGGAGTAAATAAAGGGGAGAGTGATCCAACATGGGAAGTGAGATACTCAGCAGACTCATAGAATGGCAGATGTCCTAAATAGCACTCTGGCCTCAGAATCAGCCCTAAAGGCATTCGGAGCTGGCTGAAAAGCCCATGAGAGTATTTCAGGCATGGAAAGCCAAGACACTCTGGCAAAAGATCTCTGCGAGTGAGATCCCAGTGGAAAGAACAGGTCATCAAAGAAGGAGGTACCTTTCTCTGAAGGGAGGAGAGAACCTCCACTTTGACTATGACCTTGTCTAAACAAGATAAGAGTCGGAGAACTCAGAGGGCTTCCATAGCCTTGGAAACTCATGACTGGAGCATAGGGAGATTACTGATGCCATAGACAGGAGTGTCAATTGGTAAAGTCAACAACAGGAGTCACTGTGCACTTACTCCTCATGTAGGATCTCTATCCTTAATGTGCTGTACATTGAGATTTAATGCTATAACGAGTACTCAAACAATATATTTCACTTTGTGTTTCTATGGGGGTGCAAACTGTTGAAATCCTTACTTAATGCATACTAAACTGATCCTCTGTAAAAAAAAAAAAAAAAAAGAAAAAAAAAAAGAAATTATCAATTCCCAACTTGACTCTCACTGGGATTAAACATGACAATAGGTCTGCTCTGATTTCATCATCATTTAAAAAAATCATCTATTATTTTTCACTTTATGTTTCTGTGTGGGAGCAAACTGTTGAAATCCATACTTAATGTATACTAAGCTGATCTTCTGTATATTAAGATAATCGAAAATGAATCATGATGTGAATGGAAGGGGAGAGGGAGTGGGAAAGGGGAGGGTTGTGGGTGGGAGGGACGGTATGGGGGGGAAGCCATTGTAATCCATAAGTCGTACTTTGGAAAATTATATGCATTAAATAAAAGTTTAAAAAAAAAAAAAAAAAAGGAAAAAAAAAAAAAAAGAGTCCTGGAGACAGTTACAGAATCTGTTTCTTAATCCCATAAGTTAGGATGCTTCCATTTTGTATTCCAATTGCAAAAAGATTCAAATACTCAAAGTTTATGCAAGAGGAAAGTAAAACAGTCTATCAGAACTCCCAGTCTCCTTGTAAGGAAGAGAATCATCACACTTGGCATTATAGAGCATAATAAAAGAAATTAGAAAAATGTAAGCAACAAAAACCACAAATCTTTAACAAGAAGGTATACACAGGTACAGCGAAGAAGAAAGGGACAAGAACATGATGAATCTGGACCAGAAATATAAATATTTGAATATTTAAGATACTTTGGAAGACAGCTGGGATAAAGGCATAGGGGACAAGAACGGAAGTTGACTGAAAATGTGAAAGGCAAGCTTTGTAAAAGGCATATTTTAAAGGCAATTGGCTCAGTTTGGCACAAGCAACATTAATCTGGAGGCAGCAAAGTCGAAGATTTGTGCTGGGCTCTTCTTTACACTTTTCTACTATTTCAGTTTTAGAGACCCATTTTACAGAAATTGAAAGAAAGACTTTTCGAAATCGGATTTGAGTTAGACTGACTCTAGAATCTGTGTTCTTTATGTAGAATTATTTTCTTTATTATTATGTGACCCTTTTTGTGTAGAAATTTCTTTGCCTTTTTTACTACATGTTCTTTCATGAGGTTAAGGAACTTAGAAGTCATTGACAAATTCGCTTTCCTGAACTCACGCTCAGATGGTTCAGGAAGAGGTGGGCGAAGAAAAGGAAGGTTCCGGAGAGAGAAGTTAGTCAAGAGGCTTTTCCCTATACATCAGGTTCACAACAGAGGAAGTGAGATTACACAGCAAATGACTGTTAATAATTATGTTAGGGAAATAACTGCAATGAAGTGTCAATGTCATCAAACTTTTGGTACTTTCCAGACCCATCCTTTGATTGTCTTTGCTGTTCAGCTCTCAGAGCTCCTGCAGGAGTGGGCACAACATGGCCTCCTTCTTTCTTGTCTGCCTCAGAGGTTTTCTCATGTTCTGAGTTGAGTGAGGATGAGGAAGAATGGGCCATTCTATGGAGGTAACTACACTCTCCCGACAAGGAAAGCAAAAGAAAGCGGTACCATTAGCACAAAAGGCAAAGGGTCGGAGTTGTGAAGGTTAAACTAGGAAGCAAAATAATGCGGTTTTAATCTGAGTTTCTTGGATATGTTGCTACTATCATTTTGAGCCAAATCATCTTGGCTATAAAGGGCTGCCATGCACATTATACCATATTTAACAGCATCTTCTGCCTCTCCTCACCAGATGTTAGCACCACAGTTTTAACGATCAAAATTTCTAAATTTCCAAGAACAGTTGTTTCAAACTTAAGAGGTTTTTGTGGTGGTGGTGGTGGTGGTGATTATTACTATTAATTATTACTGGTATGGAATATTCAAGTGAAGATTGGCAAATAATGACAAAGATGGAAATTTAAACATAATGCAGGAAATCCATGCTACTAAGACATACAAATTCTGCCTGGTCAAATATCAGCTGTACAGACGGAAGATCCACGTCCTGTGGATGAGGAAAATCTCAATAATGATAAGAAAGGGGGGCTGCAGAGTCCAGGACTAAACCTTAATGGGTAGCATGCTGTTAATGATCTCATGCAGGAAAAGCCATCAGCGAAGAGCCGTTGAAAGAAAAGAGCAAGGTTACAGCATCCAACTTCTCCAGAACCAACAGGAGCTCGATGAAGACGGTAATCAGAGACAGAGTTCACAGAAAGGTCCAAGAAAATGAGAACCCAGAGGCCGCCTTTGCTTTGAGCCAAAAGGGAGTGACTGGCCTCCGAGTGGAAGGGCTCTAGAAGGAGTGCTTCGTTCCCGCACCTCGCCATTTGGTGCCCTGGAGCAGTCCTTAATGACTACAGTGGAAGGGAAGAGTTAATGCACATTGCACCATGCTGGAGTGGCTAGCAATTGCTATCAGCCTAGGTGATAACTTCCTTGGCCGCATTCAGTGAGAAAAGAAAGAAAGGAAGAAAAAAAAAAATCCTTCTGAGTTGTGGGTGCTAACCAGTCAACCATGCTGGCCAAATCCTGCCTCTCAAACCGCTTTGTAATATATACTATTCAGCCAGCCTGGAGTCCTCAATGACAGCTATTCATGTGTCCCAAGCCCATCAACTGCAGACCACAGTGATGGGTTGGGACTACTTGCCCTCACTGAGTGCAACAGAAAACCTTTCCTCTCCCTCAGTGCGCTGCACAAACTCAGCTTTTCCTTTTAGACTTTTAATGGAGTGTCCTCCAAATGGCACATCAGAGAAAACATTTTCAGAAGAACAGGTACAGAAGGCAGCAACTTGTTGAGCAGCAACCCCGACCTTTGGGGATATGCAAAGTCTTGGGTCTGAATAGTGAGGAATAGGGAAAGCAAGAAAAAAAAAGCTTTTGCTGCCCTGCTGCTATTCTGCACACCCCTTAGTCTTCTTTGAGTCAAAGCCGCTAATTATGCCAGGCAGGCTGAATGATGAGTAGTGGTTTTGTGATCCCAACCATTGTTCAGAAAGGCTGAGATCACCAAAGCATTTTACTAGGTAGAGAGAGTTTGAAGGGAAAAGTCTGAGCACTTATTATCTCTTTGTTTTCTTAAACAGTGCCTATTTACAAACTTTTCACTAGTGAGTAAAAACATTTACTGGCAATAAAACACAGCAGTATTTCAGAATCTTAACCTCTTCCCCCAAAACAGGACAAAGTGCTCTGAGTTTTGGGGAGGAAATAATTCAGCTTTTTTTTTTTTCCCCTTGCCACAAATACAGAGTGAGGAAATAGGAAGAAAAACGAATGAAAATTAGAAATAGGATTTTCTTTGTTTTATTTTTAAAATGTTTCCTTGGAGCTATCTGTCTTGTAAAATTCAGTGGCTGTACTCTACCCTTACAAAACACAATAAATAAAAACGATGCATCACAACAGATGGTGGGGAGGCTTACAACCCATGGAATTATATGTTCAATGAAATATAGGACATAAGAATGCAGGGAAGGCAGCATCTGGGTGGCGAATCCTTGGCATCTGAAGGGGACCAGCTATCCTTCCTGATGGTAGATGTTGCCTTCTAAGAAGTGGCAGGATCCTGTTAAAACATTTGTAGTTCAGAAACACTGTAATTATCTCTACGCCTTGACTTCACAAAGGTCCTTGAGGCAAGAGCCATTCTGTAAGACTATTACACAGTTTAAGACACTAAATGTCGAGAATTGCACCCAAATGTAATTGATGTACAAGATAAGAAGGCAAATCACATCTGTTTGCTACTCTCTCTGTATATCCTCATAATAATTTTAGGTGATTAAGAAGATATTGCATTATCTTCTTTAGCATCAAGGATCCTGAAATAAATCTTGGGGGAAAGTTGTGATTATACAAAGAACTAATGTCCAAATATCATTTTCCTTTGAGAGCTAAATTTTTAAATCTTGCCCTTTGTCTATCTTCTTTTATAATTTATTTCAATATTTTATAATTTATTTGGTCAGAGTTTTCATCCTAATTAAACAGAGCTAAGAAGCAGAAGGCAACCTTTGACAAAAGGAAATGTGTATCTTATAAGACTGCAAGTCTTTTCTACCTGGTCCAATTTGGGGGGAAGGTTCCAATTAGCTAAATTTGAAAGCAGAAGAGCTGGGCAAATGGAAAAAAGAATCATGCCTACTTGAAATTGCACAACGTAATTCTCAAGTCTCCAGTATTTCTGCGCTCTGTTTCCTTTACTGGACACACTAGATTACTTTTATCTCCAGAGACATTTTATCCCCACCTGGTGGAGGCACGAAACATAACTGGATCCAAGATAATCACTGACATATTTCAGGAAGATAAACATTCACACACACTGGAATTAAAGTCACCTATTTTAAATCATTTCCTTTGGTCTAATATTTCTGTCACTGCATTAATTTACAACCCTAAAATCTCTTGTTTTGTACTTGTTAAGATTTAGTCTTTTTCTATTTCTTTTAACACTTTAAAATTGGTCATTATTTTTCCAAAATTGTCAAGCAATTATTTTGCAAACAAAGTGACTGGAATATATAACGGTTGAATAGTAGTCAAATTATCTTCCTAAGGACAGACATTGATATGGGAAGATAAAATATCACATACCTTGAATAATGAGGAACATAATGTTCATTGTTTATTGCATCCAAAGAAAAATGATGCTGGGATAAGAGCTTCAAAAGTAAGATAATTATTTTTAACAGAGGAATGCTTTCTCCTGAGGGAGAAAAAAAAACCCCTCTCTTTTTTAGGATCTAACACCGAGTTTTAGCTGCCTCAGGGGGTATGGAAACAGCTGCCTTGGATTCACCTTCTGTTGCATAAATTAATCGTCATTGTTGATTACTCACTAATTTACTTTTTAAAGAAACACTATGAACCTTCTAAAAAAGGTACTTCCATGTGAACAGGAACATTCATGAATTTAATATACAAATTACTGCTCTTCTAGATTTTATAACTATAATTGGATATAATATATATAATAAATAATTTAGGAAAGTTTAGAAAGTTACAATAAAACTTAGTAATAGGTATTAAAAAAAGGTATTTGCCTTATGGTTAAACACTTTTATACCTCATTGGGGATGAGTGACAGCACAGAAGGAAAAAAGGAAGCAGAAATTATCTGTCAACTATACTTTTCTTTTAAACTAAATAGTGCTTCTTTAAAAGTTTTCTAAGAATTGACACTAAAATATTTGCACTAATATACTTGATTTCTCTTTCAATCATTAATGATTGATCATATGCCATTTTTGTCCCATTGAATGCATAAGAAGAGGAGAATGAACCATTTTTCAGTTAATATTTCAGATTTTTATGTTGCGACTTTGCTGCAGCAGTTAAACAGGACAGCAACAGAAGGACTCTGTGAAAAGGTTTTCACTCCACACAGACCTATGTTTTGATGAATCTGGAGCAAGTTTCTTGCAGATAAGTCAGTTTTCTTTGTCAGCTAAACATGGGTTAAAAGTGAAAACGAATTAAGTCACAGCATCACTAATATGTAATGAGTAACAATGCAACACAAGTGCATTCGTATTTTCAGTATACACTGACTGCACTAATATTACTTCTAAGTGCCATATTTCCAATGGAAGACCTCACAAACAGAACAGCTAAACAGCTTCCAGCCCCTTCCAAGTCTACATTTAGTTAACGCTGAGTAAGGTAGTCCTTCTCAAACATCATTGTCAGTTTCTGTGCTTTACTTGAGCTTTATTAAATATAAAACACAAATTATTTAAACAAAACTAAGGAAATTTTATATTTAGAAGTAGCTCATACTTCACTAAGGTTCCAGGGATATTTGTCAAACAAAGGGACAACAAGAAAAACTAATCCTGTATTTAATTATTTATAAGTGATTCTGATTAGGCTTGATAAAACAAAATGGCAAATATAAACCTTTACACATATGGTTAGAATATGTATACTTTAAATATGCCTTTGTGATATGAATGTTTGTTCTTATTCCCTTTAAGGGTCTAATAAACCAGTGTGGCAATATAAGTACTGCATTCCAACCCATTGCATTAACTATTACAGGAAATAACAGCCTACATTTAAAAATCTATATCTGAATTATATTATGGATGTTATAAACAAGACTGGCAACGGATTAAGACAGCAGATTCACGCACTCACCGGCCTTCTCTCTCTGAAGAACCCATACAAATAAAAGCTCAGAAGTAACAGAATCAAGTCCTGAGATAGGAAAACATGATCAGAGATAGGAGATGGCTACCACCAATGTGAAATCTGCATTGACAAATTTCTGGAGGAAGGGGAAAGAGTGGGAATCCATTGAGGAATTAAACAGAGTTGCAGCTTACACTCTTCTATGGAAAGGACAATGTAGTGGACTGAACTACCCCAGGATATCAGCAGGAACTCTGGAAAATGGCTGTGAAAAGATAACTAAGGAGGGAAGGATTAATTAAAAGTGTATATAATAAAAAGGGTAATTTTTTTTTCCTTGTCACCCCCTCCTCTCCAAATGCAGGCAAAATTAGGCAGCTGCCATTTACCTCAGGAAAAACAGCTGATCCGTTCCCAATGAAACCGAACAAATCGCCCAGGTGAAACCTGGTATAACGCTCACTCTTTAATTTGAGCGACCCTGCAGCCTGACAGCTGGCTTGCTGGCGCCCTTGCTGATCCCAGGAACGTCTCACATTTGCTTACCTCGCAGGCAACTCCAAGTGATATTCCATATGGGAGTGAATTGTAACACAGAAAGCAGAGAACTTTTATTAACCATACAGTTCCTTTTCATATAGCACGTATTACCAGAAATATGAGAAAAAGCAGCAGAGTGACATGGAAGAGTTGGTATTTAAGAAACTAAAAATTGACACCAAAGGAAATGGAGTTCACTCAGGCATCACAAAAGAAATTAGGGGAGAGAATCCTAATGAATAAACTCTGAGATATTCAGGAAAACACAGAGGATCCTCTTATAATGGATGAATTTACAATTGTTTTGATATACAGATAGAAACAGATATTGTTGCAGAAGCCAAGGCTATGGGTCAACTCACCATTAGGTTAAACTACTGCTGCTCTATTGGGTACCTAGCTACCAATCTTTGAGGCGCAATGAGTCAGGGGACTAAGTGAAATTTTGACTTATTTGAATTTAGGATGGGTTTACTGAGATATAACCCCAAAGAAGTTGAGGAGCATCTGTCTTACATCTACTAAATACATGCTATGAAAACTCTATTTCACAGAACATGGAAGTATGTTTATGGAAACTACAATTACGGGGCCAGCATTGTGGCACAGCAGCTAAAGCTGCCACCTGCAATGCTGGCATCCCATATGGATGCCAGTTCGTGTTCTGGCTGCTCCAGCTGGGATCCAGCTCAGAAAAGCAGTGAAAATGTGGCCCAAGTGTTTGGGCTCCTGCCACCCACATGAGAGCTTCTGACTCCTGGCTTTGGCCTGGTCTAGCCCTGGCCATGGCGGCCATCTGGGGAGCGAACCAGCAATGGAAGATCTTTCTGTCTCTCTCCTTCTATATAACTCTGACTCTCAAATAAATAAATAAATCTTAAAAAAGAAATTAAAGTTATAAGCAAATGAAAAGTTATAGCTAAAATTAAAAATAAAGCCTCTGCAACAGACCTACAAAGAAAACAGTCCAGATTGGAACACAGGAATGCTTAGGCAGTGTAAATTTCACTGCCAGGTGTAAGGCTGCGTAAGTTTATTTTACAGAGAATGTGGTGTGCTTCTTCCATCCCAAAGGCTCTTGTGAAGGTAATCCAAATCCTGGATCCAGGTTTAGACATGATCTGGCTAAATCAATCCCTATGTCATTTCCTTGGCACATTTACTAGTTCAAAGGTAGCGTTTCCCTGAAGATGGCTCACTCAGATTGATGGGGAGTCCTTGTTTTGTTGGGCTGAAAGTGAAACAAGGAGCTCTAGTAACCAATGGGAACCATTTTGCCTAATAAAAGGGAAACAGTTCTAAGTTAATGGGAACCCTGGAAAAGGCAGTGCATGGAAAAACAGAATACTTGTGATACCAGAAAGCAGTTGATGTCACAAGATTTCCATTCATATGACAAAAAAATTAGTTGACTTACTATGCAAAGTAGTATGAGTCAAGGTTCCTGTGACTTGCCAGCTAGAGCTACACAACTGTAGGGTCACTATTTAAATAGAATACAGATACTATTGGAGTCGTGGCCTGCGCCAACACAATCTCCAGCTTTAAAGTCAGGATCAGAACAGGCATAAGAGATACCTCATTAGGTCTAGAAACGCAAACTGATCACAAATTGATTTCAGAGTAGAAGACATCCAAGAAGATCAAGCACATAGTATGTCCCAACATCTAGTGTTTTCCAGGACAACAAATGGCCTTGTTCAAGGAAAACTCTGAGGTAGATCAAACTGTTTTATTTTACTAGAAACTAAAGCAGCCCTGAAGACCAAAGCATATGAGAAGACTTGCATTGGATTTGAGAGTACATACATCTACTTTGCCAGGGATAGGCAGAAAACCTGGATCCTATTTTATATAGTATTTCATGATACTAGGTAGGACTTTCCCAATTTTCTGTAATCCCCACAAGAACAGAACTTAACTGAATCTAAAAATCATCGAAAGAAATCAGTTCTGAACAGAGGAGGTCTGAAGTCAAGCCAAGGAATGTGAAATTAGTTCATGCTCTTGAATCAGATATATTTGATAACAATGTGGGTAGAGAGGTGGATTGACACAAAGATTAGTTTTAAGAGGTAGGATGTTCATAGGTCCATATAAAAACATACCCACACTTTCAAAATAATTTTAAGAAAAAGAAATTGGCTTAACAACAGTACTTGAATCCTGAGTAAATCACACTTTAAAGAGAAGTTTTTCCCACCCTTGCGGCTGTAAATTGCTTAAATTTGAGTCAAATTTAGGCAGCGATACAAAGGTGTACAACCTTGCATTTGTACACTTCTTTATGTTGAGAGAAGGGTGCATAATATACTTATACATGTAGTTGAACCGAATCAAATTAGTTCTTAGACTTATCAGGGCATGACGCTGTTGACATAGGCTAAGTGCAAAGCCTTGACCTTTGCATTTCCGCCATGACCTCAGCAACTAGACCTACTCACCTCACCTCAACTTTATGACTTGAAAGATGTCACATCAGACTGCTGGGTTTCTTTTCATTGGTTTGGTTTTGTTTCTCAGGACAGGTTGGCGCAAATGAAAGTTATTTACTTTGCCTGTAATTGGTCATTCCTCTCAGGTCACCACCCCCCAATCCTGGGGCTTCCAAATACTCTATTCCAGTTTTGAAAAAACAAAAATGTTCTCTAAATTCTTGAAGCTCACATCAAAATCTGCCAAGCCAAAATGTTTTTCCCACAAAATTCTGCCATATTTTGACAGAAATTCAAACCAAAGCAAAAACTGTATGTAAAAGGAACATAACTATGAAAAGGGAAGAAAGAAAATAATAAATCTTATGGATTACTCAAATTTTTCTTTGAAGGGCTAGATTATTGAAGTATAACTTTCATCACAAACCCCAAGTTCCACATGAGAGATCTCAAAAAATCCAGTTACTTAAGCAAAATCTGTCTACATAGACATCAGGCTTCACTTCTCATCTACATTTAAGTGCAATGTAGATATTAAAGACAGGTCGAAAAGGAAGTTTCAATCTTTGAATCTCATTCTTGGGTAATTAAAGCAACCTTAAGCCTCAAAAACCATTGGCTTCGCTGGAATCCAGTCTCCAAGATTTGAATCCAACCAGAGAAGAGAAAGGCTGTATTGAATTTCCCGAAGTACTTACTCAGAGGAATGGAAGGGATGGGAGCATCTGAGGGGAGCTGGATGGATTTAAAACAGTCAGTCAGTGAGGAGAAAAGGGCAGTTTTCCCCTCCAAGAGTATGCTAGTGTATTTCGTTGAGGTAAATTGCCTTCTTTATGTAAAAGATAGTAAATCTGTTGATGCCATTTGTTAGGATAGTCTTATCTCAACAAAGGGCATCACGTGGAGAGTCTAAAGTTTCTAAGTCTCAGCAATGCAAAACAGGGCTTTAAAAAGAATTTTCCATTTGAAATACTGAGTAAATGGGTTCACACAGCATGAATTTTATTGTAGATCAACCTAATTTTCACATTTTCCTCTCTATAACAAGCCAGTCATTTGTTCTCTGCACTCATAATGGAAAGAAAACAAGAGTTTCTTTGTTTGTGTACATTAACTGGATGCTGTAAAAGTCATTCAGTCAAGCTTCACTATACTTTCACCTTTAAACCTTAACCTGACTTGTAACAATATTTGTAGCCTCTAAAATTACACTGGTTGAACCCAGACGGAGTTAATCACCCTTCACTGTCTCAGGAAAAAGTATAATGACCTCCCATTTAATGTGAAGCCATTAAAATGCTAGAAGGGGCAAGAATTCACATGGTGTGTTTATAAATACCTCACAGACATGAATCCATACATTCAACCCTCCAGGACACTTTTCATAAGGCACTTGTTTAGAGAACCAGATGGAAAATAATGGCTGCTCCACACTCAACACCAGAGGTGGCTATTCTGCTGTCTTGTGTGAGGGCATCTTAGACTTCAATACTGGCAAAATTAATTACAACAAATTCCATCTGTGACTGTAGAAAGAAAAATCCAAATTCAAAGTTGGGAAACTGATGATATTCTCTCCTTTCCTAACTGCTCTTGCTTCCCACACTGCGCAAATTCGTCAGGAAGATCCTTGATTTCTACTTATAATATATATTCTCAAATCCTGTGTCTTTGGATTGCTCCAGTTCACACATGCAAAGAACCTTGTTCTCATCACATGTGGTGGGGGCTCTGGTCTGGGGGACTATCAGTTGTACTTGCAGTAAACAGGGATGTGAAACTGGACCACTCCTCTCCTGCTCCCTGGTACCACTGCAGCCACAATCAAGCCCTCTGCAGCAGCCTCTTAGAACTTTTCCCTGTGTCCACTCTGATCTCTACAGTGCATCCTTCGGGAGTTTGCTGAGTCATCATTTCAATTTTTAAAGCAGGTCATGTGACTCTTCTGCTTAATACCATCTTAATCCTCTTGAAATAATAAAAAAGAAATAACGTCCTTACTATCCTTACTATGTTCTTCATTTCCCTAAATCAGAGAAGGAAAAATTAATACCTTCAGAGCCATATAGTTAAATATGAATAATTCAGGCATGGCATTAGCATTATTCATATATGACATGAGCAAAGAGTATCTCTGTTAACCAGGGTGACTGAGGGCTGCCTAAAGTGCCTAATGTCCCATTCTAGTTCCAAGTGAGTGCTTTGGTATGGAAGGGAGAATCTGAAGTTATCAGTCCCTCTACTATTTTCAGAGATGCTAGCCATATGAATTTTTATGAGAAACCTTATTTTCAAAATGTTTAAAAATTTTAAAACAATGTCAAAAATAAAGCAATCACCTCTGCCAACTGCCATAGGAGGCTATTGGATGATGACTTCTCAGAACAATCTGCTTCTTCTCTTTCTCTAGCTATACAAGTTTTCCCTACCTCACAATTTGTACTTACTACTCTCCGATTTCTGCAGCCACCCTTACTCCTTAGATTTCCGTTCATGTGTCTTCTCTTCAGAACCGTCCCCAGACTATTCTATCTACCATCCCCAGTCACTACCATGTCAGCCTATTCCCTGTTAACATTTATCTCATCGGTACCATCTGATTTGACCAGATCTCACTGGTAAATTTAATCCATAGGCAATGGCTTTACTGGTGCACTAATAAAACTCACTTTCCTTTCAATGAAAATCAAAGAAAGACACATAAGCACACATATATAACTTTTGAGCTTCACTACTTCACAAAAGCATCTTGGCAGGCCCACTGGTTGTTGGCTGTTACCTAAAAATCTACCATACTATTTTTTGGAAGAACAGAGAATACAGCATGTGTGTGCACACATATGAAGGAATTTCAAAACCTTCTTGGGCATGGAATTAAAAGGTAAGTTTATTTTGGTACAAAAAATTTGAAATCCACGCATACTTTTTTCATAATACACAATTTCCAAAGACCCTTTTGAAGTACCCTGAGAAGTATTAACCTACCTCAATTGCAGATGTGTCAGATGCGCTTTTTTGAAAAGTATCTTCGATTTATATAAGGCACAGGCTCTCAACATTTGTTCCCAAAAAGACTTGGCAGTGTCTGGAGACACATTTGCCTGTCACAATGAGGGAGATGCTAGTAGCAAGTAGTGATATAGGCCAATAAAATGCTGAACATCCTACAATGCTTAGGATAGCCTACACAACAAAAATTATCTATACTAAACAGTCAGTAGTGCTAAGCTTCACACACTGATAGGTTGTCACTTTCTCTCATGTCTGATTTTCCAAAAGGAATAATATTCACCCTACATTTTTGGTTTCCAGGAAACAGGGAGTAATTTTAAATTAGTTCCTCAACATCATTGCAGAATACATCTGTTTTGAGTATTGATTGTTTCTCTCACCATTACCATATAAATTCCATGAAAGACAAACAGAAAACCCATTGCTGTTGTTTTAATTTTGGCTTTTGCCCGGTGTGGTAAGGATGCATTTTAAGCCTTGAAAAGTGAACAAATGATCCTATAACACTGATTCAATATTTTATGCTTCACATTAGCCAAGGCTTTAAATGTCTGCTCATAAATGAAGCACTCACATTGATGTATGAGACACCATGTTGAGTTCCAGCCATAGAGAGATCAAAAAGACATTCTACATACCCTCCCATTATTGAAAAGCTGGCAATGGAAGCAAACCAACATAAAATCCATTAAAATATAACTGATACAGTCTTATTGTAAAGGAACCTACAAAGGACTGCAGCAGCTCACAGAAGCACTGACTCAGAGATGAAGAATTAGGAAATAGGGTGCAGGGACTGGGAGTTAAAAACGGCCTTCTGGAGGTGATGCTTGACTTGCCTCATTTGTGCTAAGTACTAATTAGGCAAAGGGTAAGAGGAAGAAGTGGCACTTTGAGAGATTTGAGAAGCTCAGAGTGTAAGTAGTTTAGTATTGTTGGGTTAAGACAACAGTTTCTTTAGAAATGAGAAAAGTATCCTATTAAGTCCCTGATCTATAAACACAACTGAATTTTTTGTCATACAACACATTGGACCAGACTTCTCTGTTTTCTTCTCACTGTGAAATTCTTTGAATCTCTTATTCCAGAAAATGTTACATCATGATTACTCAGCAAATATCTGTGAAATTAAACTATAACTTGAAACTACTCCATAGTTTATAATTTTTTCCTAAGTCAGTATGCTTATTGAAATTGTAACTACTTAAAGAGTAAACTTGTTCAAAACTGAAGTGAATACAGACAATTGAGATTCAGAAATGACCATTTCCTTACAATAATCTATGTTAATAATCTATATTAATAATCTAATCTTCAATAATCCATACCTTTAATCTTATTTGCAGCCTCATTTTACTGTAATCTGAATAGTTATAATAGCAATAATAACAAAAGCAGGCAGGATGAATTTGTTTCAATATAGGTCCTGCACTCTCTTTTTCCTTCCTTACTCCCAAACCTGTCATTGGAGAAATTTATCTTACCATACATACAAAGATTTCTCCAAGTTGCATTTCTAAATTACAGAATTCCCTTAAGATTCCCATGCAATTATTTAGCATTTCTAGTACTGCACTTCAGTATCAAAAAAGACTCAGATGGCCGGCGCCGCGGCTCACTAGGCTAATCCTCCACCTTGCGGCGCCGGCACACCGGGTTCTAGTCCCGGTCGGGGCGCCGGATTCTGTCCCGGTTGCCCCTCTTCCAGGCCAGCCCTCTGCTGTGGCCAGGGAGTGCAGTGGAGGATGGCCCAGGTGCTTGGGCCCTGCACCCCATGGGAGACCAGGAAAAGCACCTGGCTCCTGGCTCCTGCCATCGGATCAGCGCGGTGCGCCGGCCGCAGCGCGCCGGCCGCGGCGGCCATCGGAGGGTGAACCAACGGCAAAAAAGGAAGACCTTTCTCTCTGTCTCTCTCTCACTGTCCACTCTGCCTGTCAAAAAAAAAAAAAAAAAAAAGACTCAGATGCACAACCAAGTGGCATCATAAAGTCAACCTGCCGAAGTACAGTTCACAATGTTTTTCTGATATATACTGTTCCTCCACTATTTCTGAAGTCCTTGTTTCCCATTCTGTTCATCTGAGAGTCACCTGAAACCCTTTCCATTGCACATACTTTATCTGCTCTATTGATTCTACTATTCAAAATCTCTTTATCTTTCTTCTTTGGTTCATTGCCATTGATGCTGTCTCTACTCATCCTCTTTTCCCTTTATTACTTTGATAACCCAATCCATCTTGTCTGCTACTGGTTGAGAGATCTTTCCATCCTACATAAATACACAGGTCAGGGGCTCCCCTATCTAAAAACACTTAATGGCTTTCTTTTCACCACATGGTGAAATCCACTCTATTTAACACGGAATAAGAAAAACCGTCATATTCTGACCACAAGTTTATCTTTGCAGGGACTTGATCAGTAAGCAATTTCATATTATTTCATATTATAATATATTATATCATATATAGTAGTTCATATTATTTCTGTTTTCTTCAGTATCCAACAGAATTTCTCTTCTCTGTCTATCCAAGTTCATATGTGTTTCTTCTGCTCAGTCTGATGGGCAAACAAGCGGAAGGAAAGGGATAATCCTCAGTTATTTAGTTCAATTTTTCCTCAGTTCCTGACCCTAGTAATAAGTATATTTTTCCCTTCTTACATTCTTGCAGTTGTATTACCTGTGTGTGTGCAGGCACCATATTTTAATGGCTCTTATGTCTTCCTCAATTATCAATGTGAACTATGCATATAGTGCCCCTAACTAAATTCATCTGCACAACACCAGTGTCTACAATCCTCTAACCTATAGCTGGCAACAATAAAATTTATTCTGAAAAAAAAAATTGAATTCTATCTCTTAGGGCCAACTCCCCATGTTTCAGTATGGTATCATAGAATTTTTAAAATTTCTATTTATAATAACTTGAAATTCTTGAATTCTCTAGACGTTTTTCCACAGTCTCAAATATAGAGCTTATCACTATAGATTCCATGAAGAAACCATTCAACTTTTAAATCTGTCTCTTTAGTAGTATTCAAGACAAGTTCCAAAGCTAGCTATGGAAAAATAATTAACATGAAGGACAGTTATAATGTCAAATAATACAATATTATATAACAAAATTATAAAAAAGAATAAAATAATGCCATTAGCTTGGGAGAGAATTTCTTATTTCTCATTAGATATACTAAAATAATTTGGAAGATTAAAATTATTGATTTAGAATTTAACAATTCAGCAAATTTAAGCACCCACTACGTACGAGGTCATATGGGAGTTAGTGGGAATGCTCAACTATATAAAACAGCACTGAGTCTTCTGTCACAGAGATGAGATTATTAGTATCAACAGGATGGTCTTTGAGTCAGGAAAACAAAGAAGGTTTCCCAGAGAAAGTGACCATGAGTCCACATGAATCAAGTAGAAGTAGGGAACCTTGGCATGGGACAAACTATATATAGACAATATACAGACTATACAGACTATAGACAGAATCCAACATCTGCAATCCTTCTCAAATGTCTTCAAGCACTAGTGTTACCAATTAATATTTACCTGGCATTAAGTATCACTACTTCAATATTCTACTGCTCTCCTAGAAAACATGCTCATACAGAGAGACAAAATGAAGTCATATCAATAGGAAACATGTGTGTTAAGTTTGGAGATAAATGTTCTAGACATAAATTTGATCAACTATGAAATTAACATATCTTCACTGAATAATCTAAGTACTTTAAATACAATTTCTCCCATCAATAGGCCATGATTTTATCACATCTTATCAAAAATAACAACAGCTACAAACCCCTCTATACCAGGAATCAGTAACTTAGCATTTAGTTTTGACTCCAATTTATTCTGTATCACATTTTTTGCCTCAAACTGCTACAATTTATGAAGTGTATTTTAAAGAAAGTATTTTGCATGCCTTTTCCATTTTATCTACCCCAATATACTGCTGAGAAAGTCAAAGGTTATAAACGTCAAGTATTATCAAGTTCACAGAGTTCATTATTGATAGTGCCAAGATTAGAGTACCAGTAGCCCATCACAACAAAATGTGATAATTATTTATTAAATGAATGAATTACACTGGATGCCCAACAGTTAATTCCCATATGATTCCATAAATGATACTGACTTTCAAGGCTTATATCAGTGGCTCACCTAAAAATCATGTTCTTGCATCACAATACTTATTGTGTCCCCCACACTTCCTGGTGCCTGTACCCAACCATACTCCACATAAAAACCCCCATTCCCTAGTGTGAAGGGCTGAGCTCCAAGTAAAAGAGGATCTATAATCTGATTAAAATAATTCACAGTAAATTGCAAATCTCTTAATCCTCTTATAGGCATTAACATTTTTTTAAAATTGGGGGGAGGAGGAAACTTGATATAGTCTCTAATTGCTGGCATGTTTGTGCAGCATAAACAATATTATATTTTCTTTTTCTAGGATAGAAAAGGCTAGCACAGTGGCATGGAAATCTGCCCAGAAGTCTTTATCCAACCTGTCAAATTAACCCTCAGTTTTCTCTTAAGGAGGATCATGGTTTATTTGTTTGCTTGTTGTTGCTTTTTAATCACTGGTAGGAAGTCTTAAAGTATGGGTTTTATGTAGGATTCTTTTTATTAAGTTTGGTGTTTATAAATCAGGTTCTACACACAGTAAATATCATATACTAGCCTACTTTTTTCTTACATCTTGCTATAGATCATAAATGGACCAAATAATAATAAACCAAAATAATAATTCATACTTAATATAGAAATGAAAACATACCAAATACTGTTTCAAGTACTTCATGTATACATACTAATTAACTTAATTTTCACAGCAACTCTATCAAATGATTGTCAATATTATCTCCATTTTAATGATCAGTAAACAGCAAACTGACATACCTACTCAAAGTGACAAGTAGTAACGAGGCCTGATTTTAAACCCAGGTATTTAACTCTGAAGCCCACTTCTTTCTAATCAGTATGCTGTACTGAAAAACACATTGACAGGAACAAACTCATTGATGAATAATACCAGCTCATTGTGTTATTAACAGGCTAAAAACCATGTATAGTTGAACAGACCTAACTATCAACTGATTCAACTCCTGCATTTGACAGGTGAGGAAACTAACTCACCATGGCACAGCAAAAAGCAACTGAATGGCAGATTCAAACAGCAACAACCTAAACTGATTCTTAGGTATGTCCCCTGACTAAACCACAATTAGTCCAGAGAAAATCATAGAAAACCCTACGAACTACAAGCAAAGGTAAGCATCCAAAGTCACAGTCAATCTACTTTGTAAGATCCAGTAAATATACAACCAGTGAGTACCCCCATCTATAAATTACTTCTAAGCTGGCATTGTATATCTCTACCACAAGTTGTTCAAAGATTTTTTTTATTTGAAAGGCAGAAATCTCTCCTGTTGTAAATCTTCCTTTTTTAAATGTACAAATAATTTAAAAAATTAATAAAAAAACACAAAGGCAGAGACAATTAAAGGGAGAGGAGAAGGGGGGAGAGGGAGAGAGAGAGGAATTTTCTATATATTGATTCACTCCTTAAATTCCTATAACAGCTGGAGTTGGGCTGGGCTGAAAACAGAGACTTAAAACCCCATCAGGGCATGAGTGGCAGGGACCCAACTACTGGAGCCATCAATCACCTGCTACCTCTCAAAGTGAGCATCAGCAAGAAGCTGGAATCAGAAGGAAAGCCAGAGCTTGAACTCATGGATTTTGGTATGAGATGTAGGCAACCCAAAAAGTATCTTAACTACTGTACCAAACATCCATTCCATAAAAGTTTTGGTTGTTTTTTTTTTTTTTTTGATAACACTGGAATTTAACTGTAGTATTTGGGAATTTTGATATTTCTGCTTTCCAACTGTTCATGGTTCTGTTTCTAAAAGATAAAGACTTAACTCAAGAGGATGAGGGAGTATTAATCCCTTGTATAACATCTCTGTCAAATGCAAGTGCAAATATTCACGACTCTACTTTATTCACTGAATCAGGTATTAATTCACTGAATGATGTATGTGCTGGTGGGAATTAGATGTAGATACTCATAGCCTGAAAGGAGATGCACATAAGTAGTGCATGCAATGCAGCATGACTGTGGGCAAGGACAGTTTTGCATAGGGTCCTAGGGAAACATAGGAAGTCCATCAAATCTGCACTGAGTCAATGGATGGGACACCTGAAGCTCTCTAGACTCCTGCATTGATTCAGGAGACCCTACAGGCACCGGGATGGAAAATGGGGGAGCGAAAGAGGCAGAAAGGGTTTAGATGGAGTATTCCCAAATAGAGGGTGCAACATTTTGAAAAGCTGGAGGTGTGAAAATATACTCACTCAGTTAAACTGGTTCCATAATAGACAAATGTACAATAAAGACAAATCAATAATACTGACACATCCTAACACAAGGTAGTCTCTCATGAGAAAATAAACAAACCATTTCCATATAAAGACAGATCTTTATATATAAGGAGAATAGGGAGAATCACAAACCCAAGTGTAACAAAGATCAGGAAGACTTAGGCAAATTAGCTAATATGTTCCCATTACACTCTTAAAGGCTGCCACTATCAACTACAGAAATAATTTCCAAAGAAATGTGGAAGTCATGGCCGCCCTTTCAAGTGGTGAAGAATCAGTTATGATTGGCAAGCTATTTTGTCAAAGCACCAAATTATGCTCATCTTTAAGCATGCCTCCTGCGGACAATGAAATGCTGGTGATGGTTTCCAGCTTCAAATGAATCCGCTCTCTTTGCTCAGGGCACATTACCGTCTCTGACCTCTCCCCTGCCCGCGCCTTGACCTCCTCCCATTCAGACGTACACCCTGCCTCATGCCTGTGAGCATCTCATATTATTTGTGAGCTGCACTCTAGAATTTAGCATGAGGAGGGCTGCCTCTGATAGATGTCTTACATGAGTAATGCTCCTAATGATTCCCAATGGGACTGTGCCATATTATTCCAGCAGGATGAGTCGTTCAAACACAAAAAGAAATTCCATGCACCTTACAGTGCAACATAACAAAGCATAGCAATTTCTATGTTTAGGAATATTTTACTTAGATTTAGCGAGAAATCACCAAGGTTCTTTGCGGGGGTGGGGGGGTTCGCAAGTTTCTTCATATTTTTAGACTTGCAATATATCTTGACTGAGCAAATTATACCCTTTTTAATGTTCATAAAGAAATCCTCCAAATGTTATTTTAGAAACATTTATGAATTATGAACAAGATTCCTCAGAGAAATACAAAATGTATTCTTGCAAACTGCAGAAATCATTTTTTTTCTAAAGTAACTAAAATGCGTTATTTGTAAATTATTTCAAAGATGCTTTATTTTTATTTTTGGTTAATATTCAACTGATAGTGATTACTGACCCTTAACATTAAGCTCCTTTCATGATAATATTTCTGTCAAATAGCTAATGATCTTATAAACAAATAATAACATACTTAAAGGATACTAAATTTTAAAAAGAATCAGGCAATACATTATTATAGAAGGTGAAGGCTACTTTTGCTATTTATCCACAGCCTCAATTTTCTTTATTTTTATTGATTCAGATTTCCTTAATGTATTTTCTTAACCTATGATTCATAGGCAACACAGCAGTACATCTGTTAATGACAATCAGCAAACCTTCAGACTGTGTTGATAATTTCTTTTCTTATTCAAGAATATATTTATTTAGTCAGTTCATCAGGGACCCTTAGCTCATCAAAGGGCTTGTTGTTTTGTTTTCTTTGTTTGTTAGCTTTAGGAGGAAAGAATAAACATAAACCCTAAAACTGATCACTTTGCTTGGCTCCACAAATGCAATTTGTAAAATGTAAACAGCTCCCAATAAAGGCACAAGCTTTCGCTTAAATAAATAAGCTATTATGTAACCATTTAACTAGCAACAACACAATGAGGAAAGCCAAATACCAGAAAAGTAAAAAGCTTCTAAAACACTAAAGATAAGAAAAAGTGGTAATGATGTTATTTACAGTAGGAATAAATAGTAACAGATAGGTCAGTCCTATATGGGGTTCACAGTCCTACATGGATAGATGGTGCAATATTGCAGCCATTAATGGTGATAATTGGTGTGAGGATCCATTATATTTTTATGATTATGAATAACTTAGAATCAACTAACCACTTTTAGCAGCTAGAACAATTTTTCTTTTTCTTTTTTTTTTTTTTTTTTGACAGGCAGAGTGGACAGTGAAAGAGAGAGAGACAGAGAGAAAGGTCTTCCTTTGCCGTTGGTTCACCCTCCAATGGCCGCCGTGGCCGGTGCGCTGCGGCCAGCACACCGCGCTGATCCGAAGCCAGGAGCCAGGTGCTTCTCCTGGTCTCCCATGGAGTGCAGGGACCAAGCACTTGGGCCATCCTCCACTGCACTCCCGGGCCACAGCAGAGAGCTGGCCTGGAAGAGGGGCAACCGGGACAGAATCCAGCGCCCCAACCGGGACTAGAACCCGGTGTGCCGGTGCCGCAAGGCGGAGGATTAGCCTAGTGAGCTGCGGCGCCGGCCTAACAATTTTTCTTAAGAATATGGATTTATGCCTTTTGAAAAAGTGTCTACAAAGACACTTCTCCATGGCAAGATTCAGCCAACTATCATTTAATCCTAGTACAGGCCCTTCCTTCTTTTACAGCCTCTGGATAGACATTTCCATGTTCAATGATTATAAAAATATTATCAAAGAGAAGCAACCTCATAAATGTTCTTTTGTTTATTTCCCCCGTTAAGTACTGTGACTTTAAAACAGAAAAAAGAAAAAAAAAAAACACTTCTAAGATGTTTCAGTGGGAAATAAAGGTGAAAAAGTAAGCATTTAGCTTGACACAATTTAATTTCCTGATGTAAAAAAGCAGTACATTCCATGAGACTGAGAGAACTTGTAGATAAAGGATTTACCAGAACAAAGTTAAATGTTATCTACCTTTTATCCTAAAAATGAAGACTGATTCCTCAAACTTAATGCTGTTCTTTTGGAAGATCCTGACAAAACAGATACTAAAAAATAACAAGAAAAACAATATAACCATGGAAAGTGAATCTTTATCAGAAGAATAAAATGGGTAGGGGCTGGCACCGTGGCACAGCGGGTAAAGCCACCGCCCACAGTGCTGGCATCCCATATGGGCGCTGGTTTGAGTCTCAGCTGCTCCACTTCCAATCCAGCTCTCTGCTATGGCCTGGGAAAGCAGTGGAAGATGACCAAAGTCTTTAGGCCCCTGCACCTGCATGGGAGACCTGGAAGAAGCTCCTGACTCCTGGTTTCGGATAGGCTCAGCTCCAGCCATTGCAGCCAACTGGGGAGTGAAACAGTGGGTGGAAGACCTCTCTCTGTGTAACTCTTTCAAATAAAAATAAATAAATCTTTAAAAAAGAAGAAGAAGAAGGAGAAAATGGAAAACTTGTGCTGGTGGAACAGCAGATTTAGAAAGAGTATAATAATTGTTTTCAAATAAAGAAACAGAATCACACAGAAACTAGACTGGATTTACACTGAGTAGCTTTGGATGGGAGAATCAAGGTCTGTGGGACAAGGTCTGTTGGCCTTCAGCTGGGAAGAGAAGCTTATGACAATTGTAAAGGGAATCAGCTACACTAGGAGGAGACAATTCTTGATACAGAAAGCAATGAGGGAAGCAGAGAACTCTATGTACAAAGTACTACAAAGAAGGAAGAAGCACAGAAGGATAAAGCTGAAGTTGTGGGGTGCCATTCAAGTCATTCTTTGACAGGCAATGATTCTAAGAATGGTAATACACATAGCACTATATCTAAGTATTATCTGCTTAGACTATATTGCCATCCATGCTCTTAGAGAGAATATAAAAAAATCATAATCTCTGAGCAGACCATGAAGTTTATATTTTCTATCGTTTTTCCATTTGATGGACCTTTTAAAAATGTTTTATTAACTTTTTTTTAAACATCTATTTTATTTATTTGAAAGACAGAGTTACAGAGAGAGGTAGAGAGGTCTTACATCTGCTGGGTCACTCCCCAAATTTCTGCAACAGCTGGAGTTGAGCCAATCTGTACCTAGGAGCCAGGAACTTTTTCCAGGTCTCCCAGGCGCACTAGGGAGTTGGACTGGAAGTTGAGCAGCTGGAACGCAAAACCGACACCCATATGGGATGCCAGCACTGCAGACCAGGTCTTTAATCTGTTTGGCCACAGCGCCACCCTCTTAACTTTTTTAATTGACAAAAATTGTATATACTTATGGTGTACAACATGATGTTCTGAAATGGGTGTACATTCTAGAAAAGCTAAATTGAGCTAATTAACACCTGCATTACTTTTTATGGTCTTCAGTTAGTTTACTTAACAAAGACTCACAGAGTGGTCAAGCATCTCTATTAAATCACCTATATAGCAATCAACTATTCACTACTACTCCCTGAAGTACAAGGAGCAGCATGTCCCCCATACTTTGTTACTGATAAGCGAATGGAAGAAAGAAGGATATTATTAAATAAGGTCCTACAAAATATAACAATCTCATAAGAGCACTTCTGTGGTAAGCAATTGTTGTAGGGTCTACCTCTTCAGGCAGGTTATGTCAGCTTTTCATTTTTTCTTTTTTTTAAGTTTTTTTTTTTTTGTTTGTTTGTTTTTTGTTTTTTTTTTGTTTTTTTTTTTTTTTTGACAGGCAGAGTGGACAGTGAGAGAGAGAGACAGAGAGACAGAGAGAAATGCCTTCCTTTGCCGTTGGTTCACCCTCCAATGGCCGCCGCGGCCAGCGCGATGCGACCGGCGCACCGCGCTGATCCGATGGCAGGAGCCAGGAGCCAGGTGCTTTTCCTGGTCTCCCATGGGGTGCAGGGCCCAAGCACCTGGGCCATCCTCCACTGCACTCCCGGGCCACAGCAGAGGGCTGGCCTGGAAGAGGGGCAACCGGGACAGAATCCGGCGCCCCGACCGGGGCTAGAACCCAGTGTGCCGGCGCCGCTAGGCGGAGGATTAGCCTAGTGAGCCGCGGCGCCGGCATGTCAGCTTTTCAAATCACCATTCCTACAGGCCCCACTTAAAAAAGTTCCCTTAGCCCAACAAGTTACCTCCGTAACTTTTCCCAACATTCTTCAGGAACCCATTCACTAGTTCTTAAAATGCAATTTTCCCTACTCTCATCCTATAAAAAACATTTTTCATTCATACCAGGCTAATAAATTACTAATGTAACACACATTCATTTTGATGTCTATTTGGATACAACCTGAATCTTGTTATTAAAAGCGTTTATACATTATCAGACATTTCTGAAGCATTCTTTTTAGTATCTAAGGGCATAAAAGTTGCAGCTACTTAATAATTTTTGATTATTGTTATGATTGATAGTAGTTCACTGAGGAATAAAATGTTATTAAGCTCCATTAATAATAAATAAGTAGCAGTAAATTAACAGCAAGCTGCAAAGCAATGAATGCATAGAAATACATTTATTACAAAGTATATTTTAAGACACAGAATAAAAACCTTAAAGAGCCCAGATCTCATGTAAAGGAGAGGTTTAGATATGATTCCATTTTGACTAGTGGTATACAGTAAGGACTGAGAAGGCTTCATTTATGCCTTATATAATGTTACAGACCAATGGAAATAGTGAAATGTAGTAAATATGTATACACACACATTTAATCCAAGATTCTGGTGGGGTGCCGTGTTCACACTTGGCATGCCAAAGTTCAACTCCTGACTCTACCTTCCTGCTAATGTCAACCTGCGACACAGCAGTGATGGCTCAAGTGGTTGGGTTTCTGCCACTCACATAGGAAAGTAGTAAAAGATGGCCCAAGTGCTTGGGCCCCTGCACCGGAGTGGGAGACTCCTGGCTCCTGGCTTCGGATCAGCCCAGCTTCGGCTATTGTGGCCGTTTGGGGAGTGAACCAGTGGATGGAAGATCTCTGTCTCCCTCTGTGTCTATGCCTCTCTGTAACTCTGCCTTTCAAATAAATAAATAAATCTTTAAAAGGAAAAAAAATAACTTTTCAAGACTGATAAATTCTGTTGAGAAAACCATACCACAGAAATAATAGAACAGTTATGGCATAAATATATATATATATATATATATATATATATATATATATATATAAAAGAGTAAGAAAAACAAGTGGGCAACATTTCTAAAACTAGCCACATTACTTCTGAAAGAGTATGGGTTATGTATTTATGTATTGTTTTTGGATAGTTAGCTAAGACTCATTTGACTTTCATTGGCCAGGATCATGTTCTCTAGTGCTACATTCTGACATTCTTTGTTTTCTATAAAACATGTCATTGGGGAAGGATGCACCTTTGAAGGGATAGTAATCACAGATTCTAAGCCAGCCTGTGCCATGGATGTTGTTATTAGTAACATCTTATCACTAAGTAAGTCATTTATTTTCAACCTTATGAATGAAAATTCAACAATCTGCTCCTGTGAGAAGCTTAATCTCAGTGATGAAACTTTCTATATAAGAAAAATTCTATTCACTTACACAACTGAACTTTCTTATAACTTAATTTGGTTCTTCCCATGTCAAATTTATTCCACAAACTGAACAGCACTGAATTCTACTGAAGTACTTGTTGGGGTTAGACTTGGGCTTCAGTGTTTCATTGTGTATAATATCAGACTATACTCCTTTTTGTGTATTCTCAACGTGACAAGCAGAAGAGAAAAATAGACAACGAGGCAGAACATAAAAATCTAATATCTAAAAGGAATGAAAACATGTTGGCAGCACAATCCAGGTCCCTCACAAAAAGAGATATCTTAAACTGTCATATCCTATGACATATACACTTTACAACCTTTCAATACATTCGTTTTCCTTTGAGAGAATAGGGTAGTTTGTGAGTACAATCTGGAAGAACAAGAACTCTGGGATCACACAGGCTGGCTTCCATTTGGCAGTCCATTCACTGGCCGTGAACTTCATTTCCCACACTAACAAACAAGGACAACAATGCATTCAATCCTAATGCTGTTGCTCAAGGATTAAATAAGATAAGGCATGTTAGCACTTTGCCAGGCAGATGCCATCACTATGAATGTTAGATTTTATCAGTTTTAATGTCAGAGATCAGGTGGCCAGTTAGCTCAGCTGTTTAGAACGTGGTGCTGATAATGTCAGAGATGCTATTATTATTCCTAGTCCTTCATTTTCCGTGTGTTCAACTGGGTCCACACTGCAACTATTTGTCACCTAATTAATCATTTGTGTTTTCTCCTTTTCATGTAAAACAAACACAAAAAAACACACATATCATCCCTAAGTATCTATGAGGGATAAGTTCCACGACACCTGGCAGATGGCAAAATTCATGGATGCTCAAGTCCCTTATACAAAATGATATAGTACATGCATATAATTTATGTACACCTTCCTACACACTTTAATTAATCTCTAGATTACTTATCATACCTTATACAATGTAAAGGCCATGTAAATAGCTAGTATACTGTATTGTTTGGGGAATAATAAGGAAAAAAGTTCATACATGTTCAGTACAGATGCAATTTTTTTTTTGCCAAATATTTTCAATCTAAGGTTGAAAATGTAGAACCCATGGATAGAGACGGCGGACTGGTTCTGTATTCATACAGTATTGTATACATAGACACACACAGTATTGATGGATGGATATGTGAGATTAGTATGATCCAGAATGATCTATAACAGAAAAGAAAGCCAAGTAACACAACAAATTTGTTTTTTTCTTTCTCGTGAAACTGAATCAACTCTTAGGATGTTTCTAATCGGCTGGAATTCATGGTGATAAATAACAGAAGGTTTTTTAGTAAATGTCCCTTTAGCCACATAGATATTACCTCTCTCTCATTTCCTTCTACATATTTAGCTTTAGGCACTACATTGCTGAGCAGGTCCATTAATTTAACAAAGGTGTAGTTCCAAATCTGATACCAAATTGCTAGAAAAGTTTTACTTCTTTTCAAATATGTTGAAGACAAACAGATGAGTTTTACATTCTACAGCCTGGACAAAGTACCTCTACTTTATTCACATAACTTGTTCACTGCATGTGCTGGAGACAATTGACTTCTCAACCAAACATCTAAACTAACTAGCTAAAACTACCTAGAAGTGTGCAGTTAACACATATAAATGTGCTTTAACTCACTTTGTTTTAGGTGCATGCACTTTTTAGTGAACTTTCAGAGTGATGACAGCTATCTTTTAAATCAAGACTTAGTAAACAAAATTAACTTCAGGTCAGTGAAACCAAAAACATTTTATTTTATAGGAAAGTAACTGCAGATATGATTTTCCTCAGCTAAATTACAAGTCCATTATTAGAGAAAAAAGTCACATGCTACACTAGAAAATATAGCATACAGCATACATACAGATGACACAAATTTGGAGATCAAATTCTAAGATTTCGTGTATCTCATCAGCATATATGATGTTAAATCAGACATGTGTGGCCTCATTTGCTCATTCTTTGTTCTTTGGTCACATTTTCCTTTCCTACCCTATTTGGAATTTCTTTTCTTTTTTTAAAATTTACTTATGCATTTAATTGAAAGGCAGAGAGACAGAAAGAGAGAAACAAAGAGAAAGAGAGAGAGATTTTTCACCTGGTGGTTCGCTCCCCAGAAGGTCCTAACAGCCAGGGATGCGCCAGGCAGAAGCCAGGAGCTAGGAATTCCATCTGAGCCCCCCAAGTGGGTGGCAGGATTCCAAGCATTTGGGCCATCTTTTGATGCCTTCCCTGGCACAACAGCAGGAAGCAGAATGAGAATCTGAGTAGTCAGGACTAGAACCAGCACTGTGATATGGAATGTCAGTGGAGGCAGCAGTGGCTTAATGCAACGTACCACAATGCCTGCCCCTCTAACTGGAATTTTAATGATATGGAAGGGCCTCCATCACTTTACTGGAGAACAGCTAAAACCCGACCTGTGTTTCCTTTTCTAATATCCAGAACCATACTTACCAAGTACATATTATTTTCCATAATAGTATATAAATTATGGCCATAAACAATATGCTACCAAGAACTATATAGTCATATGAACTCTGTCTCTTGCTATGTTCATTGAAAATGTAAGGTAAATCAAGAAATCACATACACTTAAAATGATTTCTAAACTACTAAATAGTCACATGTAACACTTTCAGTAATCCTCAAATACTACTTATCCTTACTTTAAAGGAAAACCTATAGGGAGGTAAGATACAAACTATGTCTCTAATACTCTCAAACCAAATCCCTCCCAAATAACTTTAGGGGAAGGTTTGGAGGATTCCATGCTCCTTCCATGGATGACTGTGGACAAACTGTCCTGGCTCCCATGTCCTTAACAGATGAGATGAACACAGATTTTTAACTTAATATTTTGTGAAATTCAATCAAGAGCATCCTGTGGAAGTGTAACTACTAATTGCTATTAGCAGAATTTCTTTAAAAATATATATTTTCTGCTAAAACTTATACAGTTAACTACAAGGCTAACAAAATATTTTTAAAAATAAAAAAGGATCCCAGTGGAGTCATTTGGCACAGTGCTTAAGACACCACTTGGTATGCCAGCATTCCACATTGGAGCACCCAGATTTCCAGTGTCGGCTCTGCTTCTAATTCCAGCTTTCTCTTAATGTACACACTGGGAGGCAGCAAATCATTCCTCAAGTACTTGGGTTCCTTCCATACGTGTGGGAGACTTGGGTTAAGTTCTATGCTCCTGGCTATGGCCTCGCCCAGCCTTTGCAGTTACCAGCACTTATGGAGTAACCCAGGAGATAAAAGATCTTTCTCCCCCTCATTTTCTCTCCGTGTACGTGTGTGTGTGTGTGTGTGTGGTGTGTATGTGTCTACTTTTCAAATAAAATTTTTAAAAATTTTATTTAAAAGATTCTCAAAATCGTGTTAGGAAATGAAGCTGACTACTTCTTCATCCGCTGCATACAAATCAATCAGTTGACAAAGAAAGACTATATTCCCACTTAACACAGTGCCACACTACTCTGCTGACATTTGCTTGTATTCATTGATGGTGCTTTTAACGCTTCATTTGCGTGTCAGACTAGGTGACAGGTATTAAGGCTAGGGACTACTTAACATCAAACTCAACGTGATCCAAGAACATTTTCAATAACTGTTTACCTTCTATACACTCTCCCTCAAAAAAATAATTAATAAAATAAACAGATATTCTTTTCTGGCTCAAGTCAGGGACAGCTGGGAATGCCAAAGAAGTACTTTCTTCTCTCCTTGAAAGAAGTCAGAAAGATATGCACAGTCATGCTGCTCAAAATATTATTCTATGTGCCGAATGACACTGTCATAAGATATTTGGAAGCCAAGTAAACTCACGGAAGTAAGGGGATTTGTAGAGCCTGTAGCCTGCTTGGCTCAAGAGAAATGAGGCTGAGCTCTCTCATGAAGAAAGCAATATGACACCTTCCAGTGTTAGAAACAGCCTCTTGGATGAGGAAGACAGGCGTGCAGAGGTGGAGATCAAAGCTATCTCCCTGTTCACTACAGATAACCTATTTGCTTCCTCTTCTTCAATAGCAAGATTGAAGAAAAGTGCTGAAAGAGGAGGGAGAAAGGGAAAAGGAAACTTATCTATTCCAGAACTGTTAAAAAAAAAAAAGGAGGTGGCCTTTTGATCTCCACAGGATGGCACCTTTATTGGCTATGCATAAGCAGTTTCCAACCAGCTGATCAACCAGGTACTGGTGCTCAACCCTTCCATGATCGGTAACCATGAAGGGAGTCATCAGTAAATAGCAGTCAAGCAGAAGGCTCATCTCCCACTAAATAACCTCCAGCCCACACCCAACCCAGAGGGTAAGAGCAGCCACAGGGGAAATGATTCTCTCTCTCCACAGGTTCTCCTTTCATGAATGCCAATCATTTGCCTTGGGACTCAGAACAAAATCCATCCTCAAGTGTGCATGAATGAGAATGGCACTCATTTTCCAAGATACAACTTAGAATCTCTGTGCATCAGCATCGCCAGCAGACAAGGTTTTGAATTACGTTCAGGTTCCTCATTTAAGCAAGCCAGCAAATGCAGACGTGATAACAGCTGAATGTGATCTGGCTATGAGTAAAGAATTTTCTGATGACCTCAAAATTTAAAGGTGATTTTCTTAATAACAGGGAAAATAATGCCTCCTTTCCAAGTCCTCAAATGGTCAACCCACAGTATTGTTGAGGTGAATTTGGAGAACAAGCTTTAAAATAAAAGGTGACTGAACCATAATCTTTCTTATTCAATTTCTCCATTTCTGTTTGAATTAGGAAAGTGTACAGTGTTTGGGAGTTCTGTAGCCAACTCAGTACAGATCTCTGTTTGTCCACATCACTTAACTTCTCTATGATGTAGTTTCCACAACTATAAAATAAGATCAATATTTAACAACAGAATCTCTGCCAGGGTGTCTGATAAGTATTAAATAAGATAACAGTGAATGTTCAGTTAAGTGGAATTGCAGCTTCACAGCTACCGTATTTAAAAAGTTTCTTAATGTCGCCCAGATTTTGGACTCAGTCTCATTTTTAAATTATTTCCTTTTCATTTTACTTATCTAATCTAAGCAAACATGTTATGATGTAAGGTTACTACTTGGTGTTTAACTCCTCTCTCTGCCATCAAGTTAGTCAATAGTCCAAATTCTTACAAAACATAGCCGTAAAAAATAGTTCAATAAATTCATTAAAGATTAAGCATGTGTAAATTGTTTTTATTTTATAAAATGGAAAATATATCACTGTTTATATAGTTGTTAAATATACAGTATGCACACTGATCTCAAGTTTTCAGAGATCCACATTTCAAATTTGCTTCTCCTGTCATGGGTGGTGAGCTCTGCGAACTCAGATTTGCTCTATCTGCTTCCACCTCACTTTTGTCTGTATTTTAAAACTAGCTCAACCCTGGATCTTCATGTCAACCTCACTTCTCTAGACTCCTGCTTCTGGTTTCTTTTTTGCCTTTCTACTTCCCACATTGCTTAATTTACTCTATCTATTATCTTAGGCCTAACTTTAAATTAAATGACAACTTTGAGCTCCTTAAATTTTCTCATGCAGAATCAAGCTTGTGAGACAGCTGAAATTTTTGTGTTTAGAATTCAAACTTTTTTAAAGGGTCAGAAATTAACATAAGTATTACTTTAGCATCTTACTATTATAGAAGTCTACAAATGAAAATTCAACTACTTAAGATCTTCATTAAGAAGCTGTTACCCTAAATTTCCTTCCAAAGCATTCCTGTTGCCCCATTAAATTATAGATATCTAGTCAATGTAAAAATAAGTAAACAGTTGTCATTGCTAGTTTGAAATTTAACATTCTGCACCAGTTTAACTCATACAAGTACATTTCACTTGTCACAACAATGACTAAGAAAAAACTCCAGGCAAACTATCTGTTCTAAGACATTTTAACCATAAATACCCCATGGGTCCACTGAAAGGAAAGAAAATGTTTTAAAAAACAGTATGATATCCAGATCTAAAAGCCAACTAGTTATAAAGAAACTAACCAGAAGTTATTGGAAGTACCAAAGAAGCTTGCCAGAAGGAGAGAGTGGAAAGGAGAAAGGCCAGAGATTCAGATAAGTAGCTCAAATAGTGAAACTCACTAAAAAAAATTCTTCTCGAGAAAAACCACCACTCCCCCAAAAATAGAGAAAAATAGACAGCACCAGTAAACTTCCACTTTATTTGAAATTCAGATCTCACCCTAAGTTTAAACTGTAATTCAATCACTTTTCCTCTTAAAAGCAGATTTTAGCAAATGGACTTGAGAAGAGGAAGTCTATGAAGGCAGAATGTTTAGAATTAGTTCCTGAGGGATCACAGATTTTTTTCAAGGCTGCCTCTTAGGCCACCAAAAGTGTAGCTATCCACAGAAAAGAACAGAGATAGACAAATTAATTAAAAAAATTCATTGCCATAAAAATGACTATCTCAATAAATACCTACTTTTTTCCCAAATCTTAGTTTATCAGAATGAAGACAGGTACTTATTGTAGCATTAGGCTAATAAATAAAACACAACAAAAAGTAAACACTCTTCAACATAATACTCAATGTGAAGTATGCCATCAACACACCAAAATGGAGTTTACGATCTGTTTGAAGAAAACTCCAGGACTTTGCTAAGTTGGCAGCCAGTTTTTAAAAAAAAAGAAAAAGAAAAAAGGAAGAAAGGAAAAGAAAAAAGAACTGACAACCTTTTACAGGTTAAATCTTGTCGAAGGTACGTGACCCCCTCAGTATACTTTGATTTAACTAAGCTCACCACATTTCTCTTAAATACACTCCATTAACAAGTGATAGACTGTGATCCAGGCTTGGGGCAAGACATGAAACACAATCTTTCACGAACTTCATTCATTCCCTGACCAGGTGTCTTGGGCACACCCAAGTTACCAGTTCCTTACCTGAGTTCTGTGAAGTTTTATTTAAATCAATGGTGTTGCCTTGGAATAGCACACTGTCATGAAATCAGTCTAGCAGCCCCAAAACTTCCTGGGCCTTCCAAGTTCAGATTCACAGCATGAGTGAAAGTTATCAGGAGAATGATAAAATGCTTTGGGTTATTAAATAGGAGTGAGCACCTTACAAAGACACCACTGGCCTGTACCATGGCAAACAAAGTAGATAAGCACCACCTATGAGGAAAACTTGGGTTTATAAAAATCATCAGTAGTTTAAATGGAAAATTAGAAAAACAAACTTTTTGCTCTAAGATTTTAAATGTGTCCTATCTATTCAAATTACAAACCTCAGACACTAACTACTAATCAAATTCTTTAGTCTGATAGCACACCCCCAGGTATTTCTCCAAGTGGAGACACAATTTGCACACTGACACGACCAGTTTTCAGTAATACCCTATTAGTGTGACCCTATCTTTAATCTACAGCCATGATAGAATGTCCCAACATATACAAACTCAGCTCACACAGTGACTAATGACCATTAATCCCCCTATCTCCAGTAATCTGCCCCTCCAGTCATCTATCACACTGACACTTCACTTTACACACGTGAATAAACTTTAACCAAGAAGGTGTATCAACAAAAATCTCAAAGGTATCTGAAGCTGTAAATTAAACTAGGGGGAGACACAGCGAGGAAGCAAATAGAGGGCTCAGACCTTGAAGTTTCTGACTTGCATCCATGGCTGGAGGTGGGGGTGATGGGGAGTGTGCAGGGAGTACTAGTCAATCCCTCAGATATGCAAACTAAAAAAAATAAATAAATAAAAAAGGATGCAACACAGAAAGGGGGAACCGAGAACTGGCGAAAGAAAAGGCGGCCCCAAACAGTTAATTCAATTTGCTCATCCATCCACTGTGACATATAAAATATATGGATATTAACAATCCAAGGCTGAAATTCCAGTTTCTGTTTTCCTCAAAAGAATAACAATTCAGTGGATTTCCATTTGGTTTGGTTGGAAATGCTCTTTGTAACTTTCAGCCAGCAAGCACTCCCGCACGCTGAGAAACTTCTAAGGACTCATATGTGTCACTGCTGTACAACTGTCTCATTCCTTTTCATATTCCATTAACTATTCGGCTTACGTAAAAATCCCGGTTCAAAACATGAATGGTAACCACAGACCATGCACAAAAAGTTCAAACTAACCTGCAAAATGGTTTTAGCAATTATGCAAACTGAATGACTCTAACCTGCAGGCCCTGATGCAACTTGAAGCTCAGTGTGTAACTATGAAAGTCCCCTGAGGTGCAGTGTGCTGCGTGTGCGCCTGTGTGTGAGTGTGTGAGTGGGTTTGAGGGCCTGAAACCGGATCCATGATTGAAACCAGAATCTATCTACCAAAAAGAAAGGCACAAAAGTTGAGCCGTGGCTTGGTTCACCCACAGTGGACGTTTCCTGGGGAGTGTGTAAGAAAACTATCTGCAAGTAGAGATACAGTCTGGACTCTTAGGTCAGAAGGAGCCCGTCGCAGCATCCTTCGAACGTTGCATCTACCGTTGCAGAACCATCCAATTAATACCAAAAATCCTAAATCCAGCCTTCTGTTGCCCATGGCAAAGGAGAAATTTCCACACAACTGCTTGCTCCTTTTCACTTACTTGCAACCGCCTGTTTTCCTTTCTCAACCCAGCCAGGCAATGGCTAGTTTAGATCCTACCCTAAGAAGGAGTTATTTCCTGAAGTTTCTTCAGAATGGAATTTAATTACAGACTTTGGTTACATAAAACTACTAATAACCCCTTATGCTCGGAAGGGGAGGGGCGAATCGGGAGGGCCAGGTTCAGGAATCCTGGCGAGTCTGTGGGCGACCAGCTCCCGGGCCGCACACCTCCCTCCCCGCAGGAACCAGCCGCTGGACAACATTCACATGGGCTCCTCCTGGGGCCCAAGCTCACCGCCAGCCGCTGCCTCCTCCCACCCTCGTGCTGAAACGTGCGTCTGCCCAGTAATCTGGGCGTGCCCTGATTTTGGCGAGAGGCCGAGGGCTGCGCAGAGGCTTGGGGAGGCTTGGAGAAGATGGGGGGTGGGGGGGTGAGGGACATCCCCAGAAGCGAACTCGGAACCTTCTTGCTTGAAAGTCCCTTAGGGGGACGGCTCCCTCCGCCCTTAGAAGGGAGAGGATGCCCAAATGAACTGAACTTGGGGAGGTGGGGGTGGGGGTGAAGGAAGAGGGTTGATTCTGAAAAGTGGAGAGGGGGCGAGCAAGAGATACCAAGCGGGCGAAGAAAGAAGACGCGGGGTTACCTGAACAGAGACATATGAATCCAAAGAGGTAAAAGTGAGCGGGCTCCGCGATCATTGTCCTCGGGTGGCTCCTGCATACAGTCTCATGCCAAGAGAAGGGAGCAGAAACGGGGTCCCCAAATGTACGAAGCCACACACCACACACACTACACACAAAGGCTTAATATAAGCAACGTGGGTCCATCCGCCAGGAGTTTCAGGGCAGTTCCTCGTGGACCTTTCCGGTCGCTTGTCAGTATCTCCGAGCCCCTAGCAGACGAAGAATTCCCAGGGCTGTGTTCCCCACGGCCCAGGGCTTCCGAGGAGGCTCAGCCCCTTCCAGGGACCATCCACGGCGAACAACAAAGAGCCAAAGCCCAGGCGCAGAGGTGCGGCTTCCCGGCTCCACGGGCTGCCTCAGCCTCCCGGCGAGCGCCCCACAACGTGCGCCCGAGCGCCGCTGCGAGGGCAGGCGCGGCGGCGGCGGCGGCGGCGAAGTTGGGCACTGAGAACCGCTGAGCGAGGGCCAAAAAGTGCTTCTCGGTCCACGGGCGAGCCCCGTCAGCAGCCAGCCACCGGCGCAGGCGGTAACGGCAGCCCAGGTAGCGGCAGCAGCTCCAGACGGCCGGCTCGGGGTGCCGGGGGTGTGCCTGGGTGACTCCGCGCGCAGGGGGCGAGCGAGGGGGCGGTGCGGCGACAGCGGCTGCCTGGGCGGGCCCTTGTTCCCATCACTTGGGGGATGCCGAGGGCAGCGGGGCCGGCAGCGGGACCGCAGACACGCTCATGCCTTCCAGGCGTCCCCAGCCCCGCGCCGCGCCCAACATCGCCGGCGGTCCCTGGCTCCCTGGGGCGCGCGCGCGCCCAGCGCCCCAAACTGCGCCGGAGCCCAAACTTCCTGGGGGGGCGGGAACCCGCACCCCTGGCTCGTGGTAGCTGCAGGGACGCAACTCCCGGACCTCCCCGGGCTGGTGGAAGGATGCTGCGGGCGGGAGCGCCGGCCGCCGCGGCTCACTGGAGCTCGGCCGGGAGCTGCAGCGTCTGAAGTTTCGGCTCTCACGCTGCCTCCGCTCGGGCTCAATTGCTTGTGGGTTTCCCCCACCGTCCCCGCGGCTCCTAGTTTCCTCCCTCTCCACCCCGGCCCGAGAATACTTAAAGGGGCCGCGCGGTCCTTGCCATGCCTCGCTGGGCGCGCTATAGGCGTTGGCCAGGCAAGTTCTACTCGAGAATATTTCCAGCCCCAGACCCCGGGTGCCCAACTGCGCCCTCAGGTGAGAATCAAACTGCCCGGGCTGGAAAATCCAAGCGGCGGAGAACTTCTCTGCTCTCTCTCGCCACCCCTAGCTCCCCTGCACCTTTTATCCAAATGGAACCTCCCAGCCAAAGACTTCAAAAATCCTCCTGGTCCAGCTTAACCTCTTCCTTACCGCTGCCAGGGATTGGAATAAACTCTCAAAGAACTCCATGCTCAACCTTCCTCATTCCCATTTTTTAAAAAAACAAACAAATTGGAGCCACAGGCCTTTAGAGCTGGAGGCAGAGGACTCTGGGCTGCGTGAGTAGGTGGGTACTGAATTCAGTACCTTCCCAGTCCTTTAAGTTGAAGTTATTGAGAGTGGAGTCAGGGAGAGGGGGGCACTCCAATGTAAGGCCTTTGCCGCTGGACCATGGAGGCTTTTGGATAGAGATCCTGGCCTTCGACTCCGGAGCTTGTTGTATTAGGAAGTTAACAATGGGGGGAGTAATAATGGAAGAGGGACATTTGTGGAAAACGTCCTTGATTGCCTCAGAGTTTGCAGTTCTGAGAAGTCATTCAGCTTTTCGAAACCAGTGGGCGTGGGCTTTGACGCCCAAGACACCACCCTGAAATCCCAACCTGCCACTTACTAGCTCTGGGCCCCTGCCAGGATAAAATAGGGGCTCTGAAGATACTTGGTTGTGTTCACAAATCCTACCCACCCATAGCAAAACAAACTGGGCGCACCTGTCGCTCATTCATTCCTGCATCCATCCATTTTTCTTTCTATTAAATAAGACACTGTAGGTAAAACACCTAATCCATGTGGAATGCTCAAAAAGTGGTCGAAATGGATCCTTAGAGTTATTATTTTTATTAACAAATCAGCAAAGTAACCTAAAATAGCTCCAACATAATTACTTGGTTGTCTCTGAAAAGTGGAAAATTGCCACTGTCTTGGGATGGGACATGAAGAGTTCTTTTTTTGTAGAAACTATTGGGCATTTCCTTTTTTTTTTTCTTATGAGACCATGCATTGCCTAAAGAAACATTAAATTTTAAAGGCAAACGTCGTACATTCACTCTGGTTGCTGCTGATCCAACACATGACCTCAGAGCATCATTTTGTGGAAAATAAACTGGTTACCAGCATCTATTTTTGAAAGCAAGATAGTTTAATCCTGAGAAAGCTGCCTGCAAATTCAGTAAACAGGCTGCAGATAAGAATTCAAAGACTCTCACCAAAATCTTTTCAGCAATCAGAACAAGAATGTGCAGTAAATGCTGAAAAACACATATTGATTGGTCTTTGTGGAAAGATATTTACTGAAAAACATAGACTTTCTCTTCTTGGAATAAAATGTGCTTTTAAGATAAGCTTACCTGGCAATAAAAAATAAATAAGCTAAAGCGTGGTAGTCTGGAGAGACGGAGAAAATCCTTCAAATCCTCATATCATTTGAATGCACTTTAAACAAAGATTTTGAACTTCCAGTAAAGGATGAATACTTTTAAATACAAACTAGAGGGGCAGTCATTGTGGTCCCCCTGGTTAAGCCACCACTTGGGACACCAGTATACCCTATCAGAGTGCCTGGATTTGAGTCCTACATTGGCTTCCAATCCGGCTTCCTTCTAATGCGTGCCCTGAGAGTGATGGATTAAGTACTTGGGTGACTGCCACCCACAGGTAGACCCAAATGGAGTTCCTGGCTCCCAGCTTTGGCCTGGCCCATCCCTGGCTATTGTGGGAATTTGGGGAGTGAATCAGCAGATGAAAGATCTCTCTGTCTCTGCCTTTCAAATAAATAAAAATAAACTTTATATATGCATATAAGTATATATGCAAGGTTCCCTTTTCCATTGCTCCCCAATATGGATCCCTTAATTTCTGGAAGTTTGATAAGATCTCTCAATATATGGAAACCATATTAATGCTGTGTTTCATTTTGCAATTTCAGAAGTAAACACCTACCCAAGTCCTCTCTTCCACCCTTGGAGATGCTATTTCCTGGGAGAGACAGCAGTTAGTACATTCTCACACTAACTCTTGGCTGATGAGGACCATCATCACCACTTCATGTGTCTTTTTTTTTTTTCCATCTCCTGCCTCATCCAAAGTGTATTTTGTCTGTCAATTACATTAGTCACGGTGGCGTTTCAAAACAAGAATTTGTATTCAGAAGGCACCATGGATCTTTAATGAGTGATGGAACTTAATGCACCTGAGAACTCTCACTACTTCCTTTTACTCACTCTCTTAATCAAGCAGACAGACACTTAATGCCCATCATCTCTTTGCAAGAAACGGAAAAGTGTGCTTTTGGGGCAACATGCAAATAGAGTCCCATTCAGTAGGCCCTTATTGCTCTTACTATGGGAAGCTGCAAAGAACAGAACCATCTCCAGAGTGGCATCTGTTCCAAAAAGTGAAAGCAAACTGATGAGGGGGAAATGACAGCTGAGGACATTCCTGGAGATGGATGAATCAGAACAACTTAGCGCCTTTCCACTTTTACTCCTGAACATGAAATTGTCTACAAGAATGCATGAAATGCTCGGTGTTCCACGTGAGTGTGTGTGCAGCGTAAGTGTGTGCACTTGCATAGGAAACCTGCTCACATCACATCTACAGGCAACTGAGACCAGTCCCATAGAATTCTGACTCACTCTGCACTGGTTGGGAAACAACGAGCAAGGAAAGAAGAAAGGGTCTTAATTTGCACTCAGGACCCTTATTCCGGCCACCATAGTCTGAATGAGTGCTAGATTCTAAAGATCCATTTAAAGATTTTTTTTTCAGGGTTTTTTTTTTTTATTCTATTTCTTTTTTTTTTAAACTTTTATCTAATGAATATAAATTTCCAAAGTACGACTTATGGATTACAATGGCTTCCCCCCCATACCGTCCCTCCCACCCACAACCCTCCCCTTTCCCACTCCCTCTCCCCTTCCATTCACATCAAGATTCATTTTCGATTATCTTAATATACAGAAGATCAGCTTAGTATACATTAAGTATGGATTTCAACAGTTTGCTCCCACACAGAAACATAAAGTGAAAAATAATAGATGATTTTTTTTTAAATGATGATGAAATCAGAGCAGACCTATTGTCATGTTTAATCCCAGTGAGAGTCAAGTTGGGAATTGATAATTTCTTTTTTTTTCTTTTTTTTTTTTTTTACAGAGGATCAGTTTAGTATGCATTAAGTAAGGATTTCAACAGTTTGCACCCCCATAGAAACACAAAGTGAAATATATTGTTTGAGTACTCGTTATAGCATTAAATCTCAATGTACAGCACATTAAGGACAGAGATCCTACATGAGGAGTAAGTGCACAGTGACTCCTGTTGTTGACTTTACCAATTGACACTCCTGTCTATGGCATCAGTAATCTCCCTATGCTCCAGTCATGAGTTTCCAAGGCTATGGAAGCCCTCTGAGTTCTCCGACTCTTATCTTGTTTAGACAAGGTCATAGTCAAAGTGGAGGTTCTCTCCTCCCTTCAGAGAAAGGTACCTCCTTCTTTGAAGACCTGTTCTTGCCACTGGGATCTCACTCGCAGAGATCTTTTGCCAGAGTGTCTTGGCTTTCCATGCCTGAAATACTCTCATGGGCTTTTCAGCCAGATCCGAATGCCTTTAGGGCTGATTCTGAGGCCAGAGTGCTATTTAGGACATCTGCCATTCTATGAGTCTGGTGAGTATCTCACTTCCCATGTTGGATCACTCTCCCCTTTATTTACTCCATCGGTTAGCGTTAGCAGGTACTAGACTTGTCTGTGTGCTCCCTTTGACTCCCAGTCCCTCCACCATGACCAACTGTGAACTGAAATTGATCACCTGGAACAGTGAGATGGCATTGGTACATGCCACCTTGATGGGATTGAAGATTTTTTATCTCATTTGTAGCCTATACAATTCAGGATTCTTAAAAATGTATCCTTAAGAATTTTGAAGAAATAAGAAAGGAGCACATTCCAACAGTCTTATGAATAGGAGCTTTTAGAGAGCAAAATTTCTAGAGCGGTAATAATTCTCCTTGGGCTGCTCAGATCTGACTTTATATTTCATGGGGGTAGCTTCAGGAACTCAGGATACAACAAAACTCCCATGAGCTCCTCTGTGATTTCAGATACCACTTCTTTGGATCACGAGGAACAGAGGTAAGTTCCTAAAGGAAAATACAAACTAGCACATCTCTCTGTCTTCTCTTAGTAAGAAGCCTTAGATTGGGCTTAGGATGCAAGCCACAAATTGCAGCACATCTGGAGAGCAGATCTGGCAAGAAGTACACACAGAGGCTATGTTATCTACTCCAAGATACCATCCCTCAGGATACAAGAGCTAGTTTAACAATTTTTACATAGAATTGCTGAATAATATCTACAACGCTTAGTGCCTAAATTTCTTAGCTGAAATAAATATGTGAATATTTTCCTAATTTTAGATATATAAGAAAAGTCCCATATTAGAAGGGAACTAAAATAATCTTAATAAAGGAAAGTAAACACACTTGTTGAAACATCTACTGTGTTTCAAGAAGATTGGTCTATTTAATTTCTATCAAATGTACATAGGACACTTTTTTTAAACAGCATTGTTTTTGTTTGTGTCTCTATCCTTTAGAATAGGTAAGTTCCAAACCAAAAACCATTAGAAGAGACTCATCTCCAATTCCCTAAGGATTTAAGGCACTGTCACTAGAGCCAATGTTTTCAACACCACCTTGAAAAAACATTGTGAAAGGGTGGGATAGAACCCCACTGATCTCATCTAATCATATTCTTCATTCTCACTGAGGCTCATTAAAAAGCACCAACTATGATACCCTCAAGTTTGCTAGGGAATTACTGTGATTGGGCTTGCCTAGTAACATCCTAGATTCACAGGTGTTCTGAAATGTGCTATACTGCTAAGCTGTTTTGATGGAGCCTGGGAGCCCACATATCAGTAGCAATGGTTTCACTGAGTTTACTCCTTAATGTTAACAGATGGTTAGTTTTTATAGATACAGCAGAGGGTATAGGGAAGCAGCATTAATTGAGGGCACTGTTTGGGGCCCTACACAAACATCAACTCATCTGATTCTCACCATGATCCTGAGAGATGCTAATGTTATCCCAACTTAGAAAAGGGGTTAAAAGAGTAAATAATTAACTCAAAGTTTAGAGGCTTAGAAGCCATGGAGCTTTTATTTGAACCCAGCTTGTTTTGAGTCAAAGCACATAAGGGGGAAAAAAAGTAGAGTTCCATGGTAAGGTAGGCTTGAGAGACTTTGGATTCAACACATTTAAAGATTGCCCACAGCATTAGATATGCAGATAAGCCTTGTGAGTCCTCAGGGCAGGGTAGACAGAGAAACCTGGTTTCCTTAGTAAACACTGCTCAGTCCATCTTATGCTATTAGTATAGTAATACCTCTGATGCCCCACACCTGACAATTATGATCATGAGCTTTCCTAACATGCCTATGGTACCAACTTGGTAGAAAAGTTCCTTATGTTAGAGTGAACCCTGCAGTACCTCTGACTGAAGGATACCATAAGCTGAAGCTACTGCAGGGGTGTTGCATTCTTCATAAAGCAGGCAGAGGGATCCTGTGAAATCCTAAGTCAGCTCTTGTCTCTGCTCAGTGCAGAGGTCTTCCATCTCACTTCAAATGACAACCATGTTTTTCCAGAAGTCCAAAAGGCCTGATGAGAGCAGATCCCCATCCTTTCCTGACATCATCTCCTCCTACATTTATTTGCCTTTTGCTCACTTTATTCTACACCATGGCCTCTATGCTAGTCGTAGAATGAATCAGATAACCAGCTGCCTCAGGGAGTTTGCACTTGCTCTGTCTGGAATATTCACCCCCATAAATCTGCAAACATACACTCTCCCTTCACACAGGTTTTTATAATGCAAACCTTAACCTAAAGCCTCAAAGAAGCTTTTTTCGACCACTTATTTTTAAAATCCACACCCTTAATACATCTCATACCCCATTTATGCTTTGTTTACTTTTGTGGATTTTTGTTTTAATTCAAAGCACTTATGCCCATATGTCCGTATTTGTTTTTATTAGCTGCATCCCTCCTTTGAGAATGTTAGAGGAGTCCAAGGAATCTAGACAATGTTGGTTACTCTTAGATTCCAAGCATCCAAAACATGCCAGCTCCTAGTAGACACTCCATAATTACTGAATGAATTATTGAATCATTTCTCTATGTGTGAATATGTTTTTTTAAAAAAATGCTTCTTTAATAAGCCTGTTTCTATAGTTCTAATGTTTATTTTTCCCCATACATAGTTCATTTATGCACTTCAACTAACTCAAAACTGACTGTGAAAATCACTCATAGATCTGATGTCTCAGTGACTTCAGTGACTTCAGAATCAAAATTCTTGAAGTGACTTTCAAGATTAGCTTTCCATACATGAGAACACCAAAACAAAAAGAAGTGGACTTTCCTTTGAATAATGCTTTAGCTTCTGGTTTACCCATAACCAGAACCAAGTACTTAAAGTGTTAGAGAAGATATTTTTCACAAGGATGGGTTACTCAGAGAACTTTGATCCTCTGTCTTTAGAATATTTACATCAGTAGATGTGATAGTTATAACATATTATTAGTCTACAATATGGTGAGTTTTATATATTTGCAATCCATCAGGAATCTATAAACATATTTTGGCACTTTTGGCATTAAGGATATTTTTGTATCTGGTTCCTAATAGAACAATAATAATAATAGTCCATAATCACATAATATTATGTGCTACAGGAACCATTCTAAGTACTTTATGGTCATTTAGTCCTCCAGGAAAAACACATTGTTAGGTCAGATACTTTTATTATTCCACTTTATACACAAAGAAATAGAGAACATGCAGCTAATGTGAGACCAAATTTGGATGTGAATCTTGGCTAGATCTAGAGCATTAACTTTTAAGTAAACAATGGATTGTGAGAGGCATATAAAAGTTGTTGATTAAAGTAATGTTATTTGTTTGTTTATTTGTGAGAGGCAGAGATGGAGAAAGAGAAGACAGAGAGCTCCTATCTGCTAGTTCAATCCCCAAATGCCCACGACAATAAGGGCTGGGCCAGACTGAAGCCAGGAGCTGGGAACTCCACTGGGATCTCATACTTTGGGTGGCAAGGACCTAAGTACTTGAGCCATCACTTGCTACTTGCCAGGGTGCACATCAACAGGAAGTTAGAATCCCATGCGGTGCTGGTGCTGTGGCATAGTGGGTAAAGCCGCTGCCTGCAGTGCCAGCATCCCATATGGGTGCTCCTGGCTCCTGGCTTCGGATTGGCCCAGCTCTGGCTGTTGTGACCATTTGGTGGGGAGTGAGCCAAAAGATAGAAGACCCCCCTAGACACACATAATTTCTCTCTCTCTCTGCCTTTCCCTCTCTGTAACTCTGCCTTTCAAATTATAAATAAATAAATCTTAAAAAAAAAAAACCACCCACAGTAATTATATTTTAAAAGATTCAATTCTATCTGGAGAAGGGTATCAGTGTGCAAAATTTTGGTTTGTCAAAAATTTAGCTTTATTTTGGAAATCAGTATAAAAAATGGATTCTGAATGTATATTTGCATTTGTAGATTTATATCTATATGGAAATTTGGAGTTCAAATCTTTTTTCTTTTTTGTCCAAAATGTTCAAAGCAGTTTTTCTTTTAAATCTAATGAAGCAGCATGAAAAAAGATGCAGTACAAGTTTGTTAGACATTCAAATTATATTAGAAAACAAAGATGTATATATATTAATACCTTACCATAGAATTTTACTTTTTTTTGTTTCTTCCAGATATAACTGGAAGCAAACATATACTATTCTAAACATGTATTAAAATTCTCTCAAATTGGGATCATAGTTAACAGCTGCACAGCTGAATGGCATACTCTATAGGCTTACAATTTGAACACAAACTGACTATTTTGTAAGTAATCTACATTATGTTTAATTCTGCAGATGTGTTTTACAAAACAGTTTAATGCTTTTGGTTTTTCATTGCTTTCTAAAAATGCTTTCAAGCAATGTTTATGGGATTGATGTTCTTATAATGGGTTTATGTCATACTTTGTGCATTCATTATGTTTAGTCCCACCCACTACTCTGTTTATTCTGAATAATATTTCACCTACAGTCTAACAACTACTTAAATCTGTTCATTAAAAAACATTATGTTAACTTGAAAAACACCTTGAAATTCTTTTGTAGTTTCCTATTTAGAGGTTATTTTCTGGGTCAATAAATAAAGGGCAGGTCTAAATATTTAATGGTGTACTAACTTAGGAAAAAGAATATTCAAAGTTATAATTAATAATAAAAACAATAATAAAGAATTTATTAAATTGTAGCCTCATAGATTATTTCAAAGTTACTCTATAGCCTATTAATATACTCCTCTTTTATGGCTAAGGAAAAATGATTTCATATATGAAATGCTAAATTGGGGCTTTGGGATTTAATAGCTGCCTGGCGTGACTGAGGACAAGCATTCTAAATATGGAGGTACTCGTTCTTGTGGATAAATTCTGAATCCGAATCCTACAATTGTCGCTGAAAAACAAACTGCTGTTGAAAATTGACATGAAATGTAAACCTACTGTCTTAACAACAAGGATAATTATATATTTTCCCAAGAGTTTAATCACCCCCTCTCTAGTATCCTGGCCACACTCCAAAAGAAATCATCCAATTCCATTATTCTAAGCAGAAGCCTTTGTTGATTTGATCTAATCTCATCTTCTCAATTTCCTATCACTATACACCGCTTTAAAGCCACTTCATTACACCTGCAAGGTAGAATTTCACTGGCACAGTACATATCTTATTGCATTTATGTATCATGTGAAGATCTTTAAAACAAAACAGATATTTGCTGAAGTCAGTAAGACAATCTTATAACCAAAACATCATACATGAATTATATTTTCACAAAAATTCCTAAATATTACTTTTTACTCACAATGTTTTAACCTCAAAGGAAAAACAGTTTCACTAATTTAGTATGTTAATATTTTGTGAAAATTTTGAGTCCATGCTAAAAGTAATACATTTACATTCCTAAATTCAGATGATAATTTATTCTGAGATTTTAATTATTTGTCATCTCAATATAGGAATAATATATTTAGAAATTCAGAAAATATCAACAAAATTTTACAATAATTCTTTCTGGTATAACTTCATTTGCTCTCAACATTTTATTGTATATCCTTTTCTTTTTTAGTCTGGATATATATGTTTCTTATTACAATGTGCAATAATACTATAAAAATGCCTTAAAACCTATATTTTTCACTCAACAGTATGTCATAAGAATTTTTCATATCATAAAATACCCTTTAACATCATCATTAAAGGAGTAAAAGGGAATTTCATCATATGTACTAAAATAAATGTAACTAATCTCCAACTGTTAGGTATTTATTTCCAATTCCTACCAAGGGACTCAGAATATGATTTTCTAAAAGTCATGTTAGGATGTAATCTTGCCAGTTAACTATTAGAAAGCTTCATTTTAATTATAAGTATTCCATTGGCAATACGTACTTCCCACAATTTAAGTCACTCAATTTTCTGGAGTTAACATGTAGAATTTTTAAATAGCTTTAAAACCAGTATACATACAAACTGAAGATCACAGATGTTGAAGCACTATTAGACAGTTATTTACATCTAAAAATTTCCCCTTTTTCCAACTAGATTCTTATAGGTTTGTTTAAGGACTACCTTTGGTTTTCATTACAACTGATTAACAAACAAAAATGTTTGTATTTCACAAGTATGCTTGAATTTCACAGGTCTCGTATTTCACACCAGAAAGTAAACTCTTCTTTTGGTAAGGGCAATAAATCAAGACATATGGGCTTTTCATGAACAGTTACCTTTGGGAGAAGTATAAACTTAAACACAACTCATTGTTTCACTAATCATTCTTTTCATCTGGGAGTATATGTTTAACATTTGGCTGTTATTATTTTTAATTTATTTGAAAGGTAAAGTAACAGAGAAATATCTATAATCTATCTATCTATCTATCTATCTATCCTTGATCCACTGGTTCACCCGCACAATGGCCACAATGACCATGGCTGGGCCTGGCCAAAGCCAAGATCCAGGAACTCCATCCTGGTCTCCTATATGGGTGGCTTGGGCCATCATCTTCTGCCTCCCAGATACATTAGTAAGAAGCTGAGTTGGAAGCAGAGGTGGGACTTGAACCCTGGCACTCTGTACAGATGCACACATCCCAAGAAGCAGCTTACCCTCTGTGTCACAATGCTCACCACTGGATAGTACTATTATTGACAGCACCCATAATGTGATGATATACACATATAACTAGTTGAAGCAAGAAACAACCTAGATATTCAAAGTTACTTTAAAAAGTTCATGGAGGAGCTAGCGCTGTGACATAGTGGGTAATGGGTAAAGCTGGCACCCGCAGTGCTGGCATCCCATATGGTTCAAATCCTGTCTGCTCTACTTCCAATACAGGTCCCTGCTAATGTGCTTAGTAAAGCAGCAGAAGATAGCCCAAGTCCTTGGGCCCCTGCACCCACATAGGAGACCTGGAAGAAGTTTCAGGCTCCTGGTTTGGGATTCACCAGCTCCAGCTGTTACGGCCAATTGGGGAATAAACCAGTGGATGGAAGATGTCTCTCTCTCTGCCTTTGCCTTTGACTCTTTGTAACTCTGCCTTTCAAATAAATAAATAAATCTTTTTTAAAAATTTAATGGAAAGATGGAATTAAAGGACAAGTTTATTAGTGTCATTTTTTGAAATTATGTAGTATATTAATAATATTCATTTTTCATAATCTTTTAAAGATACCTCATAGGGGCTGGAGCCGCAGCTCACTAGGCTAATCCTCCGCCTTGCTGCGCCGGCACACCAGGTTCTAGTCCCGGTCGGGGCGCCGGATTCTGTCCCGGTTGCCCCTCTTCCAGGCCAGCTTTCTGCTGTGGCCAGGGAAGGCAGTGGAGGATGGCCCAGGTGCTTGGGCCCTGCACCCCATGGGAGACCAGGATAAGTACCTGGCTCCTGCTATTGGATCAGCGCGGTGCGCCGGCCGCAGCGCGCCGGCCGCGGTGGCCATTGGAGGGTGAACCAATGGCAAACGAAGACCTTTCTCTCTGTCTCTCTCTCTCACTGTCCACTCTGCCTGTCAAAAATAAAAAAATAAAAAAAAATAATAAAAAGATACCTCATAGGATGTGCATCCTAATTTATCCAAGTCACATGACTTTGGCTAATATCACCTATTTCTTGATTTTCTTCCAAATTTCACAAATGGCTTGCCATGTAATAGGATTTTGAAAGATTTAATTATCCTTCCTTTTCTGGTGAAATACGAAATACCATAAAGTTAGAATAATTAAAGAAGTTGTCAATTCCCACATTGGGTACTTTATTGATTGAAGAAATAATACCATTATTTCTTGACATTAGTAATTTGTTTCACTTTTAAAATCAGGGCTATTTTAAATAGTTGTAATTTTTTCCAGATTTGTTTAACTCACGCTGAATGTGCAGAACACTTGGTAACATCTAATAAGCCAAACCATCCACTACACTAAATTTTTCTGACCTTGTACCCTTTAATGCTTCCCAATAATAAAAATACTGTAAAGGTTGATATTAATACAGAAGTGTTGCTTTAAACATATGCATATTTCCTAGGACATTATTAAATGTGTTTTCCCATAGATGCCATGTGATTAAGGTAGAAGAAAACAGATCCAAGAAATCGTCTTTTAACCCAGACTGCACCTGGGTGACTACTGTTCATCTTTTAAGACTCAGATCAATGTGTCCTGCTCAGAAAAGCCTAGGCTTTCCATTTCCAGCCTCCCCCTGCAAGTCAGGTTTCTGTGTGAAATACTCCTAGGGCAACAATTTAAATTTTTTCTCCACAACTATGATCCCACATAATTGTTTTAAAACAGCATATTCTAAACCTGCCTTTCCTATAAGCCTTATAAACTTCACATTGACAGTAATGACTTCTGACTTGTTCATCATCATTGGTAAATTAGTTTTTTTTCCTAAAAACAATTTTATTTATATTTGAAAGGCAGAGTTACAAAGAGGGAGGGAGAGACAGAGAGAGATCTTCCATTGGCTGGTGGACTCCTTAAACGGCTGCAACAGCCAGGGCTAGGTCAGGTCAAAACCAGGGATCAAACCTCATCCTGATCCCCTAGGTGGGTGCAGGGGCCCAGGCACTTGGGCCATCTGCTCTTGCTTTCCCAGGCACATTAGCAGGTAGCAGAATATAAAGTGGAGCAGCAGAGACTTGAACTAGCGCTTATATGGGATGCTTGGTGTCGCAGGTGGTGGCTTAAGAGGCTACAGCACAAAACTGGTCCCATTGCATTAGCTTTTTTTTTTTTAATTTCTTTATTTTTTATTTTTATTTTTTGACAGGCAGAGTTAGGCAGTGAGAGAGAGAGAGAGAGAGAGAGAAAGGTCTTCCTTTCATTGGTTCACCCCACAAATGGCCGCTATGGCTGGCGCACTGTGCTGATCCGAAGCCAGGAGCCAGGTGCTTCCCATGCAGGTGCAGGGCCCAAGGGCCATCCTCCACTGCCTTCCCAGGCCACAGCAGAAAGCTGGACTGGAAGAGGGGCATCCAGGACAGAATCCAGCGCCCGGGCCGGGACTAGAACCTGGGGTGCCAGCGCCGCAGGCGGAGGATTAGCCTAGTGAGCCGCTGCGCCGGCCTGCATTAGCTTTTATCAAAGTACATTGAGCCTGGTTTTGTACTTACATTCCTATATTATGTAGTAAGTTCTGAGAAATGCTTAGCTAGACTAGAAGGAAGACTAAGAAGAAAGTCCACATACGGATTACAACTATCTGGGCCTGTATGCTGGTTCATTTATGCTCATTCTCCAGTTCCTAAGGGGACACTGGCACGAGCTGAAAGATTTGCTTTATTTCAGCGTCCTCCCCCAGGAGTGATTCTGCCCTCCTCCCCAAACCCTCTCCACTGACCTTCTGCAATGCCTAGGGATTCTCCTGTTACAGGTGGGAGAGAAGGTGCTACCAGCTTTGCATGTATAAAAACAAAGAATGCTGCTAAATGTCTTACATTGCACAGGACAGAACCTTGCCCACAGCAAAGAATAATCTGACTGAAAACATCAATAGTGTCAAGGTTGAGTAACTCTGCTCTGGTCTAGCTTTAATACACGTTGAATGCTGTTTAGTTCTTGGGAGGAGTAAATAAGCTGGTGGATATTTTTTTTCTTTTTTTTTTTTCTGGTGGATATTTTAAAGGAGGCTGCAGTTAGGTTTGAAAGTTATTAGATGGCTATTTTGTCCAAGAATACTGACAAATTTAAAATTCTATACAAATATACCCCAAAGCATTATAAAATGCTTGGTATATCACAAAAAGGAAAATTGAATTCCATTCTTCTAACAAATTGCCATTTACAACTTCTGTAAAGAAGCATCTTTTTTCTTTTTCTTCCTTTTTATAAATTTTCATTTCATTTGAAAGGCAGAAAGAAAGAGCAAGATCTTCCATCTGCTGGTTCCTTCTCCAAATGCCTACAACAACCACGGCTGGACCAAGCCAAGCCAGGAGTCAGGAATTCAGTCTGCATCTTCTGTGTGGGTAACGAGATCCAAGTACTTGAGCCATCACCTACTTCCTATCTCCAAGGAACCTAGACTGAAGTGGAGCCAGGACTCAAACCAGACACTCTCGTATGAGATGTTGCAATCTCAAGTGGCTTCTTCAGCACTGAACTAAATGCCTGCCTGCGGGCCTATCACTGTCATGATTTATTGTGAAAGAGAGATGTATTTGGAAAATCTCAAGATTAAATTTATAGTTACTAGTAGAAGACTAAAACTTATTTTTAATGAATAAAGGAAATTGTATAAGACTGTTGCTTAAGACATTGTTCAGAGGGGCAGATGTTGTGGTGCAGCAGGTTAAGCGGCAGCTTGAGATGTCCACATTGGATAGCCAAGTGCCAGTTCAAGTCCTGGGCTCTTTGCTTCCGATCCAGCTCCCTGCTAATGCACCTCAGAAGCAGCCGATGAGCGCTCAAGTACATGAGTTCCTGCCACCAAAGGTTGCCCTGATGGAATTCCTGGCTCCTGGCTTTGGCTGGGCTAAACCCCAGGTGTTGTAGCCATTTGGGGACACAATCAGTGGATAGAACATGCTCTCTCTCTATCTTTCTCTCACTATGCCTTTCATATAAAGAAATAAATAAATACACATTTTTTAAAGTATTGTTCAGAGAATCATAAATGTATTTTTAAATGTGCAAATAATTCGGTTCTAAAGTGCTTTTGTTAAGGAAGTTTGTAATATATAATTATAAAAATATATAATTATAAACTAATACTATTTATCAATAGTATTAGTGGTGATGTACTTTTGAATAGCTTAACTGGGTGCAAGCTAACACTGAAATTGTCATGGTTTATCTGAAATGTGGAAGTCCAATGGTGCTGAGATAATACTAAGGTAATACTCTCATAGTATATCTCCTCTTCAAAGCTGTGGCAACAAATAAATATGATTTTTAAAAAAGTTGAATGCATTGGTAAGTAATTAAACTTTTTTTCCCAATTTTTTAAACAAGGAGGAGGATAGATCCTGATTATCATCTGCATATCAAAACAATGATTGAATAAATAATATATGTATAAATGGAAAATTATTTAAAGCCAACCAAAGAATAAACTTCTCTGAATTAATAATTTGGAATTTAAAAAATCTGTGTTTCTCCATCTTTTTCCTCAAACAAAATGTCAAAAACCCACTTTTAATAGTATTTCAGTGTAAGTTTAGAGATATACAACCCGGCTAATATAGGGTACAAAGTCAAAAGAATGAAAAAGAGATATTAAATATATATTTTTAAGTGTCATAAAATGAGCTTTCTTAATGTTTATTTGTGGGCAGGTATGATTTAATAGAGGGAAACAGTTTCTAGAATGAATCATAGTTGCTTCAATCTGGGATGTCCAGATTTCTTGACTTTGGAACTGTAATTTGTATTGAATAAATTCATTTTTGAGTACCCTATAAAGAGTACAAAATACTTTCAGAACTACTTTAACCATGAGAAAAATATCACATTATTATTTAAATTAGATTTTAATCAAGATATCTCTCACATTGTGCAGTATACCATTAACTCTCATATAGTTTTTTGAAAAGTAAGCTTCATCAGTCTATCACAAAATTATTTTAAAACAATGAATAATATAATAAAGTGAACTTCAAACATTAACCTTAAATGGATATACTAGTGGATGTACTGGTAAACCATTTGCTTGCAAAAACATAAAGATGATGAGAGATTGTTTTGCTGTCAGAAAATAACTGACCCCCTACTCTATCACAGGAAAGAGGAAATAGAACTTCTCTCTATTTTAAAAACTTTCTTATAAATATGGGGAATCTGTATTTTTTGAAATTTTCTTCAATGGCTGAATAACATTTACCTCTAGGTTGTTTCATATTTTTTCAATGCATGTTTCTTTGGCCCAATTTTAGGTAGTAAATTTAATTATAATAAGTTATTGAAAACATTATTTAAAATGCATGGTATATACATGGAAGCACACAGGTTTTAGTGAAATAGAAGTTGATGGAAGGTCTCTTTAATTTACATTTGTATCTTTGTTCATAAGAGAATACCTCCCCTCTGAAATGTTTCAATTGGCTGAGGGTGTTTGGTATACAATGCTCTATTGCCCTCTGCTGGCTAGAAAATCATAAAGAAGACCTTCCCATCTGATCCTTAACCATAGGGGGTTAGAAAGCTAAATATGGAAGATAAAGATACAGGTCAAAATAATAAAGCAATGTGTCAGAGAAGTAGGAAATAAAAAATGGATTTCCAAAATATTCTTATTACATGCTTCAGAACTACTTATTTCAAAACTCTTTAAATAAGTTTTTCATTAATTTTTGTATTAAGAGAAACATCTGATTATTTTGTTGACTCTAAATGCTCTCATTAACTTAAGATAACACGATTGTTCTTTATAGTGATAACTGGGAGACTCATAGTTGTCTAGGAATTCTTAAGATTTCACAAGAAGATATGATATAATATTCTAATTATTGGTACAAAGTGGAATACTTATGATATTATGATGAATCTACTGTGTTTATTTTTTCAAGTTATATTTCTATCTAGCTGAAATAAAATTCTTCGCATATTTTTAGTAAAACTTAGAGTTCTTCAACTAAACAAGTGATTTGTTTTGCATATTTTATTATCTTTTAAAGCATTATTTATTCTCATCTAACATCCATTCACATCTCACTGATGAAACAACCAACATTTGTGTACAATGCTGTGTTAAGTTCTTTAATAAAAATAGTGGTAATAACGCACCAAGGAGCATAAAGTACACAGAGAAAAAACTCCGCATGGTTCATGTTAGTACTGCATGCTGCTTCAATGCCTGATTACATTTATTTCAAAAACATTTCTGAAGAGTAACATCAGCAGCTGTGGCAGTAGGTTCAGACTTTCTTATTAAAGTAGTCTTGTTGGATTTTCTTAAATATATTTGGGTTAAAGTTTAAAACAAGACTGTCGGTGCTTTTTCAAGATTTTGCCTGGTATTTTGAACCTGGGATTTATTTAACATTTTTAGTAGTTTTTCTCAGCTGCAATATATGCTGAAATAATCTGGCTTTCGTTTTTTGATATGCATTTTGGGAACATTTATTTATAAAGCTTGGGTCACGGTTTTTGGAATAGGATTTTTTCCTCCATGTACGCTACCTTATGGTTCTACCTTCAGAACAGTGCCTATTACAAATCTAGAGTATAATTTTTACCTATGCTTTCCTTCCCAAAACAACAGTCAAGACTTCAAAACAATTCTGGAACAAATGGCGTTTTAGAATTTACTCTAAACCCTCTGATCTGGATTGTTTTCAGGTCTCAGATTTTCCAAGAATATATTTTCAGTTCAATCTGTAAGTCACTTGAAGTCTCTGATTCTCCACAAAATGAGAGAAAAAAGTTTTATCCTAGAAAATACTAGTATAAGATACAAAATAATTTTCTTTGTAGCCCACAAGTGAGACAAAATACATTTTTTCAATTTTCACATTTAATTGTAACAAAAACATTAAAAGTAATTCTTTACCATTCCTGTCTTTAGACACAAGAACACAGGACAGTGAGATTCAGAGACGAGGGGGATTTGTTCCAATTCACACACACCTGTCAATCAGAAGCCAGGTGACTAAGTGCATGGTCTTTCTACAATGCTTTACAGTCTCTGGAATGAAGAATAAGTTGGGCATGTATTTGTACTGGGCTCTAAAAGTCATCATGCCCTTTCATACAGTAATTACAACTCTGGAAAGTTAAGGAGATATCCCATATATAGCAAAAGATGTCCATGACATTCGTTAAAATAATGTGGGAACAAAGGGCAAAAACCTAGAAGTGGTCTAAATTTCTAATCAAAAATAATGAGTAAGGAAGCCAACTATGCTGTATCACTTAGTGGATATAACAGTTCTTAACATAATGGCTAGGGGCTGGCTCTATTGCTTACTTGGTTAATCCTCTGCCTGGGGCGCCAGCATCCCATATGGGCGCTGGGTTCTAGTCCCAGCTGCTCCTCTTCCAGTTCAGCTCTCTGCTGTGGCCCAGGAGGGCAGTGGAGGATGGCCCAAGTACCTGGGCACCTGCACCAGCATGGGAGACCAGGAGGAAGCACCTGGCTCCTGGCTTCGGATCGGCATAGTTCTGGCCCTGGTGGCCATTTGGGGAGTGAATCAACAGAAAAGGAAGACCTTTCTATCTCTCTCTCTGTCACTGTCTGTAACTCTACCTGTTAAATAAATAAAACCTTTAAAAAAAATGGCTAGGAAACACTTGAAAAGTTATGCGTTGCTTAGCACAAGACTGGCAAACAAAACTGTATACAATATGTAATTAAAATGGAAAGGGTAAATTTTTAGATACTGACAGAAAAGGTGTCCTCTACATTGTTGAGCAGAGAATTATGAAACAATAGTATGCATTCCATATCACTTTAAAGTAATAATATATGCAACCTGAATATGTGTAATCTATATCAACTTGTTGATGAAAGAAGAGACAAAATCAGTAAACAGTTTTTGAAGTACTTTATACATTTCTATACTATGTAAGTATTCATTTTATAATTATAAAAGTAATAAAGATACAATATTAACAGTATAACTAATGTTTATATACTCACATGCATGTGTTTCAAAACATTTTTGCACCAAAATAAATTTAACTTTTAATTCTATGTCCATGAACTTTTTTTTGATGGGTAGTTATAGACAGTGAGAGAGAGAGACAGAGAGAAAGGTCCTCCCTCCCTTGGTTCACTCCCCAAATGGCCGCCATGGCTGGCACTGAGCTGCGCCTATCAGAAGCCAGGAGCCAGGTGCTTCTCCTGGTCTCCCATTCAGGTACAGGGCCCAAGGACTTGGGCCAAAGCAGAGAGCTGGACTGGAAGAGGAGCAACTGGGACCAGAACGGCCATGAACTTTTTAAAGTACCAAGATAACAGTAAATGATATTTTAGGAAGGGGAATGCATATTTATTGTTTATTTTTACTAAATTTAAAAATGTTTTATTTCATTTATATTGATTTTTATTGAAAATATAAATACTATAAAATAAAGCTATTTCCAATTTTTACATTAAATCTCTTTTTATTTCTCTTTGTGAAGAAATTAGTTTGGTCTCCTAATCAATAACTGCCTGAGGCAAGTACCTACCTTACTTTTAAAGAACTAATTCACTGTTAATTTCTATGGGAAAGTTAAACATTTGAGGGACAAGTTGACTGAATTATTGCCATTAAGGAATAATAAGAATCTGTTACCACATATTCTATTAATTACCTGAAATTCAGCTTTTATGAAACAACCTGCATGCTATAAACAAAACTGTCAAGACCATTGATGCACTTCACCAAAGGGTCTCACAGTTTCTTGCATCTGAGGTAAGGTGCTCTAGGGGTATGTTCACATATTATTAATAAACATATTTCTCAAAAATCTATTTTATGTACTTATTAAATATTCTCCTAAAATTTCATGAGGCTATGTATCCTTTTCCTTGAACTCTCAATACAGTATTTGCAATTTACCTCTTTCTAACTTAATGTGAGTTTCCTATAAAAATTGGAATAAGGTTCTACAAAAGTTGACCACTTTATACTTCCAAGAAACCTCAACTTATAAATGTTTATGAAAAATAAATGTTAGTGTTTTCCCTCCTCATCTTTCCTACCCTCTTTCTCTCTTCTTATTAGAAGATATAAATAAAAAACCTATTTATATCATAGATACATTTTGTCATTTATTTGGATAAATATTGTTAGAATAAAAAATTCTTGATGTGAGTTTATTAATCTTTTACTTTCCACTTGATAACCACTTTTGCTGGTATTCTGTGGCAGAAAAAGTTAAACATTAACTTGCTTCCATTCCAACTTCCTGTCTGACAGGGTTGAATGTACACTGCCTTTCATGTATAAACATCTTCTAAATCTCACGCCCAAAGAAATACTTTGCTTTTGGAAGGAGTCTTTATGCCTATAAATAAAATAAGTATGTTTTCTTTAAGACTCATACTTCTAAAGTAGATGGTCTTATAAAAATCTTAAAAACATTGATAGCTAAAATATTAATCAGATAATGATGTTCAGTATGTTATTTAAGAATATAAGTTTAACAAAATTATCAGTTTCCTTTATTCTTTTCTGGAAGAAAAGTAGAGTTTTATAATGGCCCAAAGGAAAGAAGGGCTCTGTGTGCCCCAAATTCGGTATTTTAAGTTGAAGTCAGCTGTTAAGAATTACTGAATTATCCAGGGCAGAATCTGGGGTAAGGCTCACATTACAGTTTGTTGGATATGAAAAGTTGAACACAAAAGGGGTGAAAACTTTTCTGTGATTAAAAAGGCCTGTGGGATTGAGTTTTTAGATTCCAGAGCAGCACATCAAGAGAAATGTTACAGATTCTCGAGTTCTCACAGCAAATTGTGTCTGTAAATCGATGAAGTGTTTCTAAAGAAACATATCAGGATGGCTCTAAAGAGTATATAAAAAATTTCTTTCAACTCTTGTGGGAATGAGAATTAAACCAGATAGATGAAAACAAAAATCTAACAAAGAAGTCAAACACATCTAGATTTTAATCAGAAAGTAGGGTGGAGACAGCAGGATTTTTCACTTATTTTCTCCCTTAACATGTTTTGAAGAAAACTTATTGACATTTTTGGAATTTTAATTAACCTTCTCTGTGTTTTCTTACACATTCCAGGATACAGTAACAATCATCAAGTTTCTCTGAATAAATATTTTGTGATTTCTTCAGCATTATTACCTATATTTCCACAAATTTCTCTAACAGTTCATACTTATTCTCCTCTGAATCATTCTTCATAAATGCAACTGACAATCGATGTCTGAAAAAGTTATAATCTCTAGATATTGTTGAGTTAAATATGTTACTCCAGGATTGATGTGATAAATATATTCCATTGTTAATTCAAACAAAATATTCTTCTTTCATGCCAAAGGAATAAATATTGAGAAACATAATTATATAATTTGTATATATTACAAAGAGATATTATATTCACCAAACAAGTTGTTTAAAAACTACTCTAGACAAAGCCTGTTTTTATATGTGCAAGTGTTTGAGGAAGTATATTTGTATGCGTTTAACTCCAAGAAAAATAAAAAAGTCTGGAGTCAAATCTAGATTTTGTTGTAGAGGGTATCTTAAAAGTGTATGAAGTCACTCAACATAAATTGGAAATACATATTTTTACGTATCATCTTATGGTAAGATTTAGCTTTTATTATTTTTTTTTTTATTATTTTTTTTTTATTTATTTTTTGACAGGCAGAGTGGACAGTGAGAGAGAGAGAGAGAGAGACAGAGAGAAAGGTCTTCCTTTTGCCGTTGATTCACCCTCCAATGGCCGCCGCGGCTGGCACGCTGCGGCCGGCGCACCGCGCTGATCCGATGGCAGGAGCCAGGAGCCAGGTGCTTTTCCTGGTCTCCCATGGGGTGCAGGGCCCAAGCACTTGGGCCATCCTCCACTGCACTCCCTGGCCACAGCAGAGGGCTGGCCTGGAAGAGGGGCAACCGGGACAGAATCCGGTGCCCCAACCGGGACTAGAACCCGGTGTGCCGGCGCCGCTAGGCGGAGGATTAGCCTAGTGAGCCGCGGCGCCGGCCTAGATTTAGCTTTTAATTAGAAAAAGTTGATTGTGAATGGGAACTACGCATTCTTACCAATGTGTTACTTGTGGCAGTGTTTTATTTCTTATCAGATAAAGAGTAATAATTCTGTTAAATACATTACTTTGGAGAAATCAAAAGCACTTGTTTTATTATTCTTCCACTGCACACTAATAAAAGTAAGATTTTTTAAACTAAACTATTCTGACCAAAGAAAGTGCTGTGTGATATGCTTTGTTTTTAGTATTTATTTATTTGACAGGTAGAGTTATAGACAGTGAGAGAGACAGAGAAAGGTCTTCCTTCCGTTGGTTTAACCCATAAATGGCCGCTAGGCGCCAATCCGAAGCCAGGAGCCAGGTGCTTCTTCCTGGTCTCCCTTGTGGGTGCAGGGGCCCAAGCACTTGGGCCATCCTCCACTGCCTTCCCAGGCCACAGCAGAGAGCTGGACTGGAAGAGGAGCAACTGGGACTAGAACCCGGCGCCCATATGGGATGCAGGCGGAGGATTAACCAAGGGAGCCACAGCACAGGTCCCATGATATGCTTTCTTAAACTTCAGAGCTCTAGGGCTGGTATCCCATGTGACTGCCAGTTTAAGTCCTGGATGCTACATTTTGAAGCCTGTTCTCTGCTAATGTGCCTGGGAAAGCAGTGGAAGGTGGCCCAAGTGCTTGGACTCCAGATGTGGATGGCATTCTAGGCTCATGGCTTCAGTCTGGCCCAGCCCTGGCCATTGTGGCCCTTTGAGAGGTGAACCAGTAGATAGAAGATCTGTGTCTTCCTCCCTCTACATTTCAAATAAATAAATAAATCTTTATTTAAAAATTCACAGCTTTATAGCATCTTTTTAATGTAATAGTTTAAGGTTACACAATTAGACATCGCAATCTAAATCAAAGCCGATGGCATCTAAAATCAGGTTTAGTAGAGATTAATTTCTATTACACAGTAAAATATGCAACAGAATTGAAAGAAGGACATACTTGGCTGATGTTTACTCAACTACTGAAGGAGCTTTAAATCTATGAGTGGCTTCTTAACACAGTACAACGCTGAGGAGGTGGGATCCTTCCTATGGCTATTACAGAATGGTAAGCTGTTTTCCTTCAATGATTTGGGCTAAATATTGTATCTCACAAACAGTTAACCCTCTGCTCCTCAGACTGCCATCTTTGTATATTAAAATCAGCATAAATTAGGAATAATAGCTGTTGAAATCAAGAAGACACACTGACTCAAAATGTAGGGTAAACTTGTATACGAGCTGATGCTGTAATGTTCTTTCTTCACTTCACTGCTGTGCATGGAATACCTAAAAAAGATTTGTTTTTTAAGATTCAGTAAAAAGTCACCTATGAAATATTAAAACTATAAGGAAAGCCCAGTTTTAAAAAAACAAACTCTCCATAAAGAATATCTCCCCACATAGTATTAAATTAAAATTTTAAAAGTGATTTATTTTATTTATTTGAAAGGCAGAGTTACTTGTATCCACTGGCTCACTCCCCAAATGGCCTCAATGTCTGGCTGGGGCTGGAGCCAGCTGAAGCCAGGAGCCAGGCGCTTCTTCCAGGTCTCCCACGTGGGTACAGGAGCCCAAGGACTCAGGCCATCCTCCACTGCTTTCCCAGGTGCATTAGCAAGGAGCTGGATCAGTAGCGCAGCAGCTGGGACTCAAACCAGCACCTAGATGGGATGCTGGCACTTCAGGTGGCAGCTTAAACCTGGGGCACCTCAATGGGGCATCTCCCATTATATTAAACTCTAATGAAGTTTCTAATATTATAGGAGATCATGGTCAAAGTAGACATTTCCAACTTTTAGGTCCAGCTTGTAGCTCTGCCTATCACAAAGTAGAAGGGTTCATAAGCCCCAAATAAAGACTAGAAGTGGCTATGTTCTCTAAGACCTGAATAAAGAGATGGTAGCTCTGTACAGCTCCCATCTCTTCACACACAAGAAATGTCCCTCTGTTAGCAGATATGTCCATCCAGGGTAGAATGACAACTTGAAAGGGGCAGGCATTGTGGTGCAACATTTTAAGCTGTTATTCAGGGTTCCCACATCCCTTATCAGAGTGCCAGTTAGAATCCTGCCTACTCCACTTTTGATCCAGAATTCCTACTAGTGCACCTGAGAAGGCAGTGGATGATAGCCCTTGTGCTTAGGTTCCTGCCACCCACATGGGAGACCTGGATGCAGTTTCAGGTCCCTTGGCTTCAGCTTGGCCCAGTCCCTTGTTGTATGCATTTGGGGAGTGAACGAGGGGATGTAAGATCTGTCTCTCTATATCTCTCCTTCTTTCTATGTCACCCTGCCCTTCAAATGAATGAATTGATGGATGAATGAATGAATCTCAAGAAAGATACCCTGAAAGCTCCGAATTTGCAAAGTTTGTGAAGATACTACAGCAGAGTAGAATGTTTATTGAAGATTCCTTGTTAGACAATGTCCCAGGAATGATGTCCAGAAATAATTTCAGTCTCATGTTTCACATATTTTGGTAAGGTTAATGTGAAAGAATTTCTAAACAGAATTGTCCCTAATGCCAAAAAATTGAGATAATTGCTCTACTCAGAGTAGAAATGGATGTAATTTCTTTCTTTTCATTTCACTTTTGGGAATCCTTTATTGTTTTCTGGGGAATGCATGCTCCCCTTAAAAATATGCTTATATTTTTCCTGTAAGTCAGTATTGGAGCTGAAATGCTATGTCATTTTCGAGTTATCAGTCAATGTTTGCTGTGGGTCATGACATAAGGGAGAATTATGCTACATCTTGGAGAGGAAATGCTGGGCAGAAGAGGGAGCTGTGGCTTTGGATTGAAATGGACACAGGTTTAAAATTATGCCCATCTCCACAAGGACCACGTGACCCTAGGCAATCTTCGCTCTGAGCTTCCTCATCTGTAACACAGAGGTAATAACAGCTTCCTTTCAAGACTGCTATGAGGATGGAATGAGATACTTGATACAAATAAAATGTGCTAATATACAGAGAATGTTCAATAAATAACCACCCTTATTGTTACATGGTTGTGTTTATGACCTATAGACACCATAAATTAGAGTGATATTAATAACAAGTTATAAACAACCACAGAAATGTGAGTTTTCCTGATCTAGATTGGCAGAGGACTTCTATTAAGGAAGAGGTTTTTCTAAGCACCCTAGGAAGCGCTGACATTGGCAACTAAAACATGACAAGAGGGATGGGTTCTCCTTTATCTTTCTCTGTAAGTTTCAGCAAGTCTTGAGCTAGATGGTCACTTAATTGATGAGGCTGTATTGCACACCAATGATGTACAGATCGAATGAGATAACAGGTCAAAATGTGCATTGAAATCTCTAACGTCACAAAAGATGTCAAATTATCACTGATTTGTTACTCATAGCATCTCATGAATTGAATGTCACAAAAGTGGTAGATCATCAGCTACTTCTCATTCATACCATTTCAATAAAAACAAAATACAACCTATACAAATGCTAAACGTGGGCCGGCACTGCCACTCAATAGGCTAATCCTCCATCTTGCGGTGCCAGCACACCGGGTTCTAGTCCCGGTCGGGGCGCCGGATTCTGTCCCGGTTGCTCCTCTTCCAGGCCGGCTCTCTGCTGTGGCCAGGGAGTGCAGTGGAGGATGGCCCAGGTGCTTGGGCCCTGCACCCCATGGGAGACCAGGATAAGCACCTGGCTCTTGCCTTCGGATCAGTGCGGCGCGGCGGCCGCAGCGCGCTGGCTGCGGCGGCCATTGGAGGGTGAACCAATGGCAAAGGAAGACCTTTCTCTCTGTCTCTCTCTCACTGTCCACTCTACCTGTAAAAAACAAACAAACAAACAAACAAAAAACCCAACCAAACAAACAAAAAAAACCCAAATGCTAAATGTGAAAAACAACCAGCTTATCAGAAATGATGAAATTGCATATCTATGAAATAGTTAATGCTGAAGATGTAATCACACCTTTACCTCCCTACGAAAACCACAGCTCTTACTGTTGCTTTTCCAATATAAGCACTCCAGTTGTTTTGACTGTTCCTTTCTTTTAGTCCTCTTTCTGCTAACATTATATATAATACTTGTTGACTGTTGTTATTACAGTGTTATTCTACACCCTTTGATGTGTACAAAAAATCCCCTTAAAATTACAGTAGCTTTTAGTTTTTATTTTGCCATCTCAGTGGTTAACTACAAATTCCTAGCTCCTGACTGCTTGAATCGAAGTTATCTCTTTCTCAACATAAACATTCAATTATGTGATACTTCCCTTTAAACTTCAATATCTCCCAACTGCTTACAAGAAGCATTCCAGCCACTCACAATAGACCAGCTCATGCCTTAACCCCTTCCCTCCTTTGGTTTCATCATGTGCCTTGGCTAAACTGTCAGATTCCTGAATCTTCTCACATTAGAGTCCCCATCCCATGCTGGGACATGTCTTTTCTTATGGCTTCTCTTTCTACATCTCACGGGGTATTAAATGCCAAATTAGATGCCACTTCTTCCATCACTGTTATGATTTCTGTAGGAAGAGCTGATTTGCTTGGAGAAGTTAGGATTTTATAGTCTGATAACACCTTATATTATTTGTTTATGTAACAGTAGTCACATTTATCTAATGCATTCTTCTCTAATTTTGGTTGTTTCTCATGTGTCTGTTTCATTCATTTGTAAAATGAATACTTGAATGACTTAGTGTCTTTTTCATTGTCTCGTTGTTGAATAATTGTTAAATAGTATGTACAAGTCCCCTAGACTTAGGCATTCCTCTTTAACTTTAACGGAATCATAAATCTACAAATCTTTGTGAGCCACTGCCTATCTCTTGAAGCCAAAATGGCTGCATCTGAGAGTAATGATTTAGTCTAAGCAGAAACATTCTTTTTACACACACCATAGTCCGTCTTGTTGATGATTGTCAAATTAATGGATGCAGTTTTTGAGTGATTTTTGTTAATACTTGTAATTCCATGGCAGTCAGACAGTGGACAATACAAGTAAAAACTGTAATTAAAGAATAAAGAAGCAGAATCAACCATTTATAGGAGAAGACTGATGAGATGTCTTGTTTTCTAACAGCTTTTATGAACTTCTTGTACCAGATGCCCATGTACAGCTTGGCTAAATTCTGCAAGGACAGATCTGCCTTTTCCAAGAGGAGCTGCTGTGCCAAGGTCCATATGGTTATCCCACACAGGCAGTCATTCACATTTTACTTTCCACAAAGAGGGGGTTAGAGTGCTATAAACCTCCATGTGGCCTCAGAGCAAATGTTATCCATAGTGCCAGTTCTGGGCTGGGATTGGGAATGTGACTCCCTATTATGGCCCCAATATTTGGCTGCATGGTTAGGGAAATGAAGAAAAGCTAATAATACTCCCAGTTCTGTATTCAGGTCTATGACAGGAGAGAGCAACCCTGACAAGATGAGGCTGTAGCAGTCATCTCCTTTTGCCTTTCACTCTTTGTATAACATCCTAGCATGTATCCTAGAATCATAAAAATATACAATAATTACTGTTTGCTAAGCACTTTTATTCCCTGGCTACCAAACACACACATACACACATGTCCCAGAGCAAGATGTAAAGACACAGAGACATACATACATATACTCATTCACTGATTTCCTCCACAACAGTTTGAAGGGCTATAATACTCTGGGTGCTAATCTATACACAAATATATGCAGCTTCTGGTATACATATCAACTTAAGATTTATAGCAATCCAAAATATCTTTATCCTTTTAAAGATGAAAAGTTGAGACAGGAGAGAACACTGAGGTTTGAAAGATAAATATTTTGATGATAGTTACACAACTAGTAAAGTGCAGTGTCTGCTTTTAAATTCACACATGGCATGAAAACCCTTGCTTTTGATACTTCCTGAGATTATTAAATGAAAAAAATTTTTGCACTGCATTTCTAAAAAAATGTTCAATTATAATAATTGGTAAGGCAAAGGCACTGATATTCTGACTCTAACAACAGAGTATATCAAATCTCTTTTTTAACAATTTGTTTATATGAAAGTCCAATTATTGGGGTGGGAGAGAGAGAGAGAGAGAGAGAGGTTAATTTTCCATCCTGTGGTCACTCCTCAAATGACCTGGACAACAGGTCTAGGTCACACTGAAGCCAGGAGCCAGGAATCCCATCCTTGTCTCCCGCATGGGTGGCAGGGCTCAAATTCTTGGGCCATCTGTTGCTTTTCTAGGCAAATAACGGGGAGCTAGATTGGAGCAGAGCACCCAAGACTTAACTAGTGCCTTGAAATTTATTCCAATGTCACAGAGGCAGCTTAACTTACTATGCGACAATGCTGGGCTGTACCTGAAATTTCTAAAAGTAATTCTGTCAAACTCCAATCATTTATTTCCTTTTACCACTTGAGTTACTAAATCAAAACTTTCTGCATGTGCAAAATGAGAGTTTGGCATTGAGACTCTAGGCAAATACACACTAATATAATCACATATCTATTATGTGATTTTAAAAAACAACCCCCCAAAATAAGCAAAGTAACCCATAGTTTAGTTGCATTGGGCGTGTACTACTGAGATAAAAGTCTATAATGAGGGGCCACAGCTGTGGCTTTGGATGTAAAGCCTCTGCCCGCAGTGCTGGCATCCCATACGGGCACAGGTTCGAGTCCTGGCTGCACCATTTCTGATCCTGCTCTCTGCTATGGCCTGGGAAAGAATTGAAAAATGGGCCAAATCCTTATGTTCTTTCACCCGCATGGGAGATCCAGAAGCTCCTGGCTGGCTTCAGATAGGCTCAGCTCTGGCTGTGGTAGCCATTTGGGGAGTGAACAGCGTATAAAAAACTTCTCTCTCTTTCTCTCTGCCTCTGCCTCTCTGTAGCTCTACCCTTCAAATAAATAAATAAATAAATCTTTAACAAATATTCTATAATGAAATCTGAAGTCACAATAGTTGCTTCCTGAAGCTTCATTTTATTGTTACATCTAGAGTTTTCTCCCACAGTGGGCTTTCTCATCATTTTAATATACAAAATAAGATAATAAATTTGTAGTATGCCATTCCTTTAGCTTTTGATCCATAATATAAAAGCAGCCAAATGTAATTCATGTAACCTTCTATCTTTTAACTTCTGTCTTCTCTGGAGACTACCATATGAAGGGATCCAAATTATTTTGCTAGTGTAACACTTTATAATAGGCAAAAAACCCATAATTACCTAATATTCAAGAACACCATCAATAAGAAACACTAGATGCAACATATCAAATCTTGCAAGAAACCTGTCATTGGAGTCTTCTGGAGTTTGGCCTAATGAATCACACACACACATACACACAAAATCACATAGAATCAAAGGACACTAAGAAGTCAGTATAATGCACAACTTCACATCTTTATATGGTTTGAAACTTTATGATTGTTGAATTTGCTATTCTTAGGCATAGAAGACATATGTGGATCTTCATGACTATTTTTAAATAATAAAAAATTCTTTTTGGAAAATGATCCATGTGTTTATTGAAGCAATCCTTTGCAAAGCTAATGAGGTCACTTTAGGTCAAAACCCATATCTAAGTTGGTTTAAGCTTAGGGTAACCTAAATAGTGTGTCAAATTGGACTACTAGATATATAAAATGACATCATATAAATTTTTAAGAAACTCTTAGATTCTGCATTCCTTGTGAAGGACTGGTTTTGAGGGTATGATTTGGGGAGGGGGCAATGTATTGGAATGCAAAAGTGCATTTAACATTTGTTTAGATTTCCACATCATTATGCTAGATTTAAGCTGTCAAGCTAAGTTGATAACAAATGTTAAGTATAGAAATGTATACAGCAACAGGCCTACTGCCAAATGAGGCACACAAAGAACTCTTGTCAGAGAGTTACAAATTCCAAAGTTAGATGCAAGGTAATATTTTCAGGGCAAGGTTTCCTTTTTATCTTTAATGGAATGATTTCTTTAAAATGTCTCGTGCTGGCACAATAGAGCAGAATGGACACATCTTGCAATGGAATCCTATACAATGATTCACCTACAAAACTAGCTCAACAAATGTGATCATGGTATGTCTGCATTCAAACTTACCTTGAGAAAGGACATGAGATAAAATATGTAGATTGGAAAAAGGAACTCTCTACTACTTAATGTTGAGGAGTTATTTGAATATTTGGCCTCACTTTTTATTAAAGAAGTGAATTGAAATGAAAGACAAATAAACTTTTTTTCCCAGTTGCTTAGGATATTCTTCTCATTGATTTCAAAAGCCAATGGCAAAGCAGTTGCACTTATTAATGCTTATATTACATGATCAACATTCTAGAAGATATGAAAGTATAACATCTGGTTCCTCTACATAAAAAGTTTATGATTTGGTTTGGAGGTAATTCATCAATGAATAAAACAAGAAATATAATAAATATAACTATTGCGAAAATTAAGAAACAAGGCCTTTTATTATCGTTTGTTTCCAATGCCTGTTCATGGACATTTGAAGAATGGAAACAAAAAGTTCACAATGAAACAGACTCAGCTTTTCATCCTGGAAGTTATGTAGTGCCTGACTGAGGAAATAATGAATCTCAGTTGCCTTTCTGAAAATTGAGCATAGCAATACTCAAATCAAAAGGTTGTAGCACTGAGAAATGAAAGAAATCATTATATTACCCCTCTTCTCTAAAACATAAAACTATTTTCCATTCCCTTCACCTATTTTAGCATGCCACATGAATTAGGTCTTAAGTGAATAGTAATTGTCTGAATGAATAATAAGTACATGAAACAAATGACCTGGTACTTGAAATGAAAGAATAATAACAGGATCAAAAACAAAAGAAATAACTTTCATAATTGTAGTGATAAAAGCAACGGATATGAGTTTTTAATACAAAAAGTAGAAATTAAGAATTATACACTGAAGCACTTTTTTAAAAAATGAAATTGAAAACAGGAGTTTATGATCTGAAGTCTCTGATATTATTAAATTCATTAACACCACCATATACAAAATTTTCAGTTGGTAAACTCTTTAGATTGTATCAGAACTTAATAATTATAAGAAAAAATATAAAGAGTTGGCTTAATGATATATAGAAAGTGCAATAAGAGCATTATACAAATAGCAAAGCTTGACGCCGGCGCCGTGGCTCAATAGGTTAATCCTCCACCTTGCGGCGCCGGCACACCGGGTTCTAGTCCCGGTCGGGGCGCCGGATTCTGTCCCGGTTGCCCCTCTTCCAGGCCAGCTCTCTGCTATGGCCAGGGAGTGCAGTGGAGGATGGCCCAGGTGCTTGGGCCCTGCACCCCATAGGAGACCAGGAAAAGCACTTGGATCCTGGCTCCTGCCATCGGATCAGCACGGTGCGCCGGCTGCAGCGGCGGCCATTGGAGGGTGAACCAACGGCAAAGGAAGACCTTTCTCTCTCTGTCTCTCTCTCTCACTGTCCACTCTGCCTGTCAAAAAAAAAAAAAAAAAAATAGCAAAGCTTGAAGAATCAATAATTATTCAAAATCCTATATTTTGAAAATTGCCTTATTGCTTATAAAATGTGACTATTTTGTAAAAAAAAGTCAATTTGTGAAGAACCAGGATGTACTTTATTAATATATCAACAAAGAAACTATTTTATATAACAGGGGATATCCTAGTTTCATAAAATTGTCTTTGTGGTAAAAGCAGTATTTATGAAAATTTCCCAAGTTTTTAAAATAAATACTTATCAATATGGTAGTAATAAAAGCTTTTTATAGTCTGGAGGTTCTTCTTATAAGATATATATTGAATTTCAAAAAAAACCCTATTTTTTATTTATTTAAAGAGCACAGATAGAGAGATAGATAGAGAGAGAGAGATTGGGAGAGAGATATCCCACTACCTAATTCACTCTTCAAATGCACATAACAGCAGGGCTTGGCAAAGCCAAAGCCAAAAGCCAGGACTCAATGTGAGTCTCCCACTAGGTTTCAAAGATCCAAATACCTGAGCTATCACCTGTTGACTCTGAGGGTATATGTCAGTGGTAAGATCGAAGTCGGCGAACTCAAAAGGCTTCCATAGCCTTGGCAACTCATGACTAGAGCATAGGGAGATTACTGACGCCATAAACAAGAGTGTCAAATTGTTAAGTCAACAACAGGAGTCACTGTGTACTTACTTCTCATGTGGGATCTGTCCTTAATGTGTTGTCCAATGTGAAGTAATGCTCCCTAATACTTTCTATGAGGCCAGCATCACCTTAATTCCAAAACCCAAAAAGATACAAGAAACAGAACTATAGACCATTATCTCTTTGATGAAGAAAAAGATATATCTTTATTTTTCACTAGCAGTCAACCTTTTCTTCTATTGTAAAAATGTACATAGTTAGGCAGTCTTGATAGTCTCCAATGATTCCCACCTCCTGATACCTTGGCCTTGTGCAAGCCCTCTCCGTTAGCCTGGATCTAGTAACCTGCTTTTTTTTTTTTTTTTTTTTTTTGGACAGGCAGAGTGGACAGTGAGAGAGAGAGACAGAAAGAAAGGTCTTCCTTTGCCGTTGGTTTACCCTCCAATGGCCGCCGCTGCCGGCTGTGGCCGGCGCACCACGCTGATCCGAAGGCAGGAGCCAGGTGCTTATCCTGGTCTCCCATGGGGTGCAGGGCCCAAGTACTTGGGCCATCCTCCACTGCACTCCCTGGCCACAGCAGAGAGCTGGCATGGAAGAGGGGCAATCGGGACAGAATCCGGTGCCCTGGTGCCGCAAGGCGGAGGATTAGCCTAGTGAGCTGCGGCGCCGGCCGTAACCTGCTTTTAACAAATAGAATACAGTAACAGTATGAGGATACTTTTTTAAGATTGGATTCGGAAAAGACTGCAGCTTCTGACTTGAATGTCTGCAACTCTCTCTCTCTCTCTCTCTCTCTCTGACTCTGAGAGAATTTAACTGCCATGCTGTGAGCCACCTTCTGTGGTCAGGCTCTCTTAACAAGGTCCTTATGTCTCAGGCAGACCCTCAGCAAGTACCTGAGGACTGCCAGTAGCCATCTAAGAAAGCTTGCAAAAGGATCTTCAGTCAAGCTTTGGCCTTGAACTGACTTCAGCTCAGCCAAAAACCTGGGCTGCAATCTTGTGTCAAACCCTGAGTCACAGGCAGCCACGAAGCCACACCAATTATTTGTGACTCATAGAAACAGTAAGCTAATGTTTGTTGTAAAGAGCTTTAAGTTTTGGAATCAGTTTTTTTTTTTTTTTTTTTTTTTTTTTTTGACAGGCAGAGTGGACAGTGAGAGAGAGAGACAGAGAGAGAAAGGTCTTCCTTTGCCGTTGGTTCACCCTCCAATGGCCACTGCTGCAGCCGGCGCACCGCGCTGATCCGATGGCGGGAGCCAGGATCCAGGTGCTTTTCCTGGTCTCCCATGGGGTGCAGGGCCCAAGCACCTGGGCCATCCTCCACTGCACTCCCTGGCCATAGCAGAGAGCTGGCCTGGAAGAGGGGCAACCGGGACAGAATGGAATCAGTTTTTAAATGCACCAATAGATAAGTAATACGGATCCTGGTACATGGAATTAGGGCGCTGCCCTAACAAGTTCTCAGAAATGTGGAAGTAGCTTTGGAAGTAGGCAGTTGGTGGGGATTGGAAGAATGTTAGGAGTGTGATAGAGAGCACCTCAGTCGCTGTGAAACAGACTGTTAGAAATCTGGCCTTGGAGGATGCTGCTGGTGAGGGTTTAGGCGAAGTGAGAACTTGTAATTGGAAACTGGAGGAGGAGAGAATATTTGTTACATAGTGCAGAATGTAGAACACTCTTGCCTGCACTAAGGTGGGAAATAGAAAATATGCCTGCCTAATGAACCAGATGATTTTGCTAAGGAGATTTCCAACTGAAGTGTTGAAGGTAATACTTGTATTTTCTTGACGTCTTACAATAAAATGTGAGAAGAAAGATAAATTGAAAGAAGAACTGTTAAAAAGTTCCAGGACTTTTGAAAATTCTTCTCCAGATGGCAAATGATGTTAAAATTAAGAAATGGCTTCTGACTACAAACCACATCCAGGGCACTGCCAGGAGAATGTGGTCCCGAGATAAAGCTGAGGGTACAACTGTCATCTTTTGCTAATGTGTAAGAGCGCAGCTGTATCCAGATTCCTGGGCGATGGAAGCTGTGAGATAAGAAATGATTATTCTTTCAAATCACTAAGGTTTTGGGTAATTTGTTACACAGCTAAAGACAGTATAGTAAAAATCACCGTGAATTCAGAGTACTGTGACTAAGTCACTAAAGCAATCACATCACATAGCATATTATGTAGGTTGCAAATATCCTAGAATAGAATTTATATGTAGTATTATACAGCTCCCCAGTCCTGTTCTATTCTTTTTTTTTTTTCATTTTCGATTCTCTTTATATACAGAAGATCAGTTTAGGATACATTAAGTAAAGATTTCAACAGTTTGTTCCCACACAGAAACATAAAGTGAAAAATAATAGATGATTTTTTAAATGATGATGAAATCAGATCAGACCTATTGTCATTTTTAATCCCAGCAAGAGTCAAGTTGGGAATTGCTAATTTCTTCTTTTTTTTTTTTTTAACAGAAGATCAGTTTAGTATACACTAAGTAAAGATTTCAACAGTTTGCACCCCCATAGAAACACAAAGTGAAATATACTGTTTGAGTACTCGTTATAGCATTAAGCCTCAATGTACAGCACATTAAGGACAGAGATCCTACATGAGGAGTAAGTGCACAGTGACTCCTGTTGTTGACTTTACAAATTGACACTCCTGTTTATGGCATCAGTAATCTCCCTATGCACCAGTCATGAAGTTTCCAAGGCTATGGAAGCCCCTTGAGTTCTCCGACTCTTATCTTGTTTAGACAAGGTCATAGTCAAAGTGGAGGTTCTCTCCTCCCTTCAGAGAAAGGTACCTCCTTCTTTGAAGACCTGTTCTTTCCACTGGGATCTCACTCACAGAGATCTTTCATTTAGGGTTTTTTTTTTTTTTTTTTCCCAGAGTGTCTTGGCTTTCCATGCCTGAAATACTCTCATGGGCTTTTCAGCCAGATCGGAATGCCTTTAGGGCTGATTCTGAGGCCAGAGTGCTGTTTAGGACATCCGCCATTCTATGAGTCTGCTGAGTATCTCGCTTCCCGTGTTGGATCACTCTCCCCTTTATCCCCTGCTAATACTAACTATCGGTTAGTATTAGCAGGTACTAGACTTGTTTATGTGCTCCCTTTGACTCTTAGTCCTTTCATTATGATCAATTGTGAACTGAAATTGATCACTTGGCCAGTCCTGTTCTATTCTTAAACCCATAGATGATACTGAGTAGTACAACAAGCTACTTCCTGGAAAAAAGGAAGACAATGAGAGTGTAGAATAAAGCCACATAAGTGGAACCAGCCTGGCCAAGACACACAAAGTACGTTGTCTTTTATGGACCAGAACTAAGGGAATACATCCAGCTCCTTTCCCTCTCCCCCAACAAAGGCATGTAGACATACACATTCTTTAGCAATAGTAGAAGCCTGGTCATACACGTTTCTGGAATCACTGGTTAACCAACTGCATCCAGAGAAGCAAACTTTTCTTTTTCTTTTTTTTTTTTTTTTAAACTTTCTCTTCACTCATGGTTTACCTGAAAACCACATCTTTCCTGAACACATGGTCACCATATCACCCTCCCAAGACACGGCTGCTTTCCACACCTCTGTACAGTTTGGCCTAAATGTTGGGTCATTTTTCTCATTCTGGCTTTGATGACCAGAACTCTACACTGTTCCCCATGCCATTCTGGGTCTGCCATCTGTGGAACTCTGGTTATTCCTTCTTTGCTTTGAAAGCTTTTATTCACTTATAAGTCTAGTTCTTCCTCAGTTGTATACGTGTTTCTCCTTCTTAGGAATAAAGAATGAAGACAGGGAGAGGAGGAAAAAGTAGTAAAAGAAGGAAGAACTGGAAGTGTAGAAGTCCTGAGTATTAAGCAAAGAAACCACCAAAGCTTTATGTGTTCAAGTGGAGCTTGTGTGACAAATTAGAAATCTGAGGAACTCTAAATGAATAGCTATATTTTTGTGTGATTAGAAAGTAATTTTATAATATTTTGCATTCTTAGAGTTACAAAAGAAGTAATAAATCCATTAAGAATAAGATATTCTGAAACAAATATAGGCATAAAAAAGAACCAATCATAAACTCAATGAAATTTAAAAAATCAGATCAAATAAATTTTAAGACAAAGAAAAAATAGTAGTAAATTGAAAGTACAGAAAGAAAATCAACTCAAATGCTGCACAATAAAATTAAGATACCAAAATTATAAATGAGAAGATAAGACTCAACATATATCTATGTACAGGAGTCTTCAAAAAGATCATGGAAATGCATATTATGAAAAAACTATGCAAAGTGGATACAATTGAAGACCACAATTATGAAATAAGCCAGTCCCAAAATGAGAAACATTATTTGTTTTCCCTGTTCTGCAATAGACAACAGAGTAAAAAAAAAAAGTAATATAAACAAGCAAAATTGACATCTTAAGATTTGATTATCACTTACTTCCATGTCCATAATCCTGAGGAAGAGTGGACCCCTCCTTATCACTTGTTGAATTCCTTATTTAGTGGAGGGTCAATCATATGATCATAAAGTAAACTGAAATTACCATTGTAAAAAGAAAAAGAAAAATAAGAAAGGACAGAGGAGGGATGGTGAGAGTGAGAGAAGGACTTAGCATCTTAGATACAAGGACGTTATCAATGAATATCAGTGTCCTATCTAAAGGTTGTAGGAGGAAATTTAAAATTACTCTATTGACCAAAGGTGAGAAAATTTATGCTTCAATGAGGATAAGACTTACAATGGACTCACGTTCATCAAATATATTTAAATCTATGGATTCATGATTATTTAAAAAGTGTAAGAGGCTGCACTCTGGGAATGACTGAAACCAGTTCGTTTTCTGATAAATTAGATAAAAGCAATGGATGTAGCACTTATCTTGTGTTGCATAAGTGAAAAGTACCATGACCAGTGATAAATGATGGTAATTCTCTCTTTTTAAAATTATTCCAACAAGGGGGCTGGCATTGTGGAACAGTGGATAAGGCTGACACCTGTGATGCTGGAATCCCATGCATGGGTTTGTGTCTGGTTGCTCTGCCTCTGATCAAGCTCCCTGCTAAAGGACTGGAAAGACCACAGAAGATGGTCCAGCTGCTTAAGCTCCTGCCATCCACGTGGGAGACAAGGATGGAGCTCCTGGCTCCTGGCTTTGGCTTGGCTCACCTCTGACTTTTGTGGCTTCTTGGAGAGTGAACCAGGAGATGGAAGATCTGTCTATGTGTCTCTCCATCTCTCTCTATACCTCTGACTTTCAAATAAATCAATTTTTAAAATATTTTTTCCAACTAGTGTATTTAGAAACACAGAATTAGAATGTTATCATTTTCATCTCCATTAGAATTAATGGATCTAGGCAGCTAATGTCAATGTAGAATGAAAATGATATATTGTATACCATCCTTTTACAAACAGATAACTTGTCAAATGCATATCATTGAGTTTGATCAAGCCACTGGACTCAGCTCTCAGTTTATCGAAGATACTGAGTTCAGAGGAACTTATTTAACTACAACATGAGAAAGTGCATAGGTCAAATGTCTTAAGTTCCTTAACAGATACTTCCAAGAAAAATAAATGGATAGAAGGGAAATCAGTAGCTAAATAGGGTCTTCAGGGCACATTTAAAAAAATTTATTAATTTAATTGAAAGAGTGACACAGGGAGAACACACTCACACATAATCATGGGGGGATATATAAATGTGTGTGTGTGTGTGTGTGTGTGTAAAGAGAGAGAGACAAAGAGATGCACTGGTTCACAGCTCAAATGCTTTTAATAGCCATAGCTAGGTCAGAATGAACTCAGGAGCCAGGGACTCCATCCTGTTCACCCATGCTGGTGGTGGGGATTCCAAATACTCTGGTCATTATGTGCCGCTTCCCAGCTGTGCTAGTAAGAAGTGGGTTCAGAAATGAAGGCAGAGGCAGGATTCTATCCCAGGCACTCCAATGTGAGATGTGGATATCCCAAATGGCAGCAGTGGCACCAAAATGTACACCCTTCACTTTTTTTTATGAATAAAATTTAGTAAACTGACTAAGGATGCATACTTGGGTAACAAAATCATAAATGCAATGATTTTTGTAGAAGCCAGACCAGTGGTTATTTTTGGTTGGAATGAAGTGTTTGCGACTTGAATGAGACACACATGCCAGGGCTTCCGACCTGGCTGGCAACATGCTATTTCTTCACCTGGGTTACGTGAATGTTCCTGTAAGCATTCACTAGGTTATGCAGTTGTTCTTCTTGGTTCTCTGTATCTGCACTTTATTTTACAAGAATAGGTTACAAATACTGTTCTGGTACTTTTATTAAAATTACTGAAAAACAAGAGAATCACTTTGTAATGAGAACACTCTCAGTGCCATGATATTAAAAATACAACTGCAACCATTAACAAAATTGCAGAAATGTTCTCTCTTGACATCAAAAAGATATTTCTTAGAGTTATGTATTATATAGAGTCTGATTTTTATCAGTGAAAAATGCAGGCAGGAGGTTCCCACTTACCATCCTTTCTCTCTTTGTTCTTCTTTTTACCATAATAATGAGCTCTTGGGAGACACTTGAAACTTACAGTAGATCACACTTGAAGGAATATTATTCAAGAAGATAGAAGGCAGAAGCCAGACTTTAGAGGGAGCCCCGAGCATGCCTAGCAAACCTGTAATCATTCTCAGCAGATAACCGATTATTTGGCTGGAATACGTTTAAAGGAGCAGCTTTACTCCAGAGCTGGAGAAATGAAGGTAGGATTCAAGCTTGATAAAGAACAGTGAGCGGGAGAGGAACAGTCACAATACTAAAGCTTTTATGATTTCTTTAATATTGCCAGGAAGCACATAAAAGGCTTCCACGACTGACTATACACTATTTAAAAAATTGTGTTTTCCTTGCTGGGACTTGAAAGTCTTTCATATGTGGAAAAAATTTTGGTAGACACATAAGGCAGATAAATAAAACTAATTTATTTTTAAAAATTTCAAATATTCTGTGACATTGTGTAGTTTTTTCAAAATACAAGGATCTCTCATAATTTAAGCAGTTGGCAGAGCACATAATCATAGTATAAAAATGTTGACTATTCCAAGTTGGACCTTTAATGAGTGTTAAACTCTTCATGGAATCTATTCTAAGACAAATAAAACCCAATTTCTGAAGAAATGTAGGGTCACTTTAAAAAAATGGTGAATTTCCCACAGAGAATTTTAACATTAAAGATTTGATGCTTTTAAAGAGATATTATTTATCTATCATTTTATTTATTTAAAAAGATTTACTTATTTATTTGAAAGAGTTACACAGAAAGAGGGAGAGACACACAGAGAAATCTCCCATCCACTGGTTCACTACCCTGATGACTGCAACAGCCAGGGCTGAGCCAGGATGAAGACAGGAGCCGGGAGTTTCATCTGGGTCTCCCACATGGCACTGGAGCCATCTTCTGCTGCTTGCTTTTTCCACCACTGACAGGAAGCTGGGCTGGAAGAAGAGCAGCAGGGACAGGAACCCACACCCATAGGGGATTGCCTGCATTGCAGGCAGTGGCTTTACTTGGCTATGCCACAATGCTAGCCCTTATTTATCTATTTATTTGAGAGGCAGAGTGACACAGAGACAAAGGGAGGGAGGGAAAGTGTGTGTGTGTGTGTGTGTGTGTGTGTGTGTGAGAGAGAGAGAGAGAGAGAGAGAGAGAGAGGGAGAGAGAGAGAGAAAGGGAGAGTGCACCCATCTGATGGTTCACTCTCCAAATGCCCATACAGGCCAAAGTCAAGAGCTAGGAATTCCATTTGGGTCTCCCACAAGGGTACTAGCAACTCAATTACCTAAATCATCATGCACTGTCATCCCAGACACATGAGTAGGGAGGAACTGTATTGGTAGCAGAGTAGTTGGGGCTTGAACCACATACTCACTGACTTGAAACACATGTGTGACTTTCAGGTCACATTCTGTAAGATGAGAAGATTAAACTATATAGACACTGCATTTCTAGGATATATGTTTGCCAGTATTCTCAAGTTAATCAACTACAATTTATCTTTAATTTTTGGGGGGAACCACATAAACTCTGAGAAGGGAGAGGGTTATAATAGATTTATTAATTAACTACTGCTGTATAACACATCAAACTAAAAGTTAACATTTAATGAACACCACAAATATTTATCTTATACATTTCTTAGGAGCAGGAATCTGGAAGTAGTTTTGTCAACTGGTTTGCATTAAGGTCTTTTGCAAGGTTACAGGGTGACTGTTGCTGGAGGCTGCAATTGTCTGAAGACTTGACCAGTGCTAGGCAGTCCACTTCTAAGTTCTCTTCAATGACTGTTGGGAAGCCTCCATTTATCACTGGCTGCTAAACAGAGGCTTTGGTTCCTGGTCCCATAGGCCTCTCCAGAGGGCTGTTCACAACATGGCTGTTAGCTCCCCCAAGAGTGAGTAATCCCAGAGAAAGATGGGGGAGGGGGCAGGGATATGAGTGAGAAAGCACCAGAGACTGACATCATAGTCTTTTTATAAGCTTATCTATGAACTGACTTAGCACCACTTCAGCCATATGTTACTGGCCAGATGGACAACTGTTGATACAATATGGGAAGAAACTATACAAGGCTGTGACAACCACAATAAGAGGATCTTCAGAGAAAATCCTGGAGACTCTACCAAAGTGCCTATACTGAATAAAGCCCATTTTTTCCCTCCCACCTACCCTCTGCCCAATTACACAAAATTCCCATGCAATGAATGACATGAACGTTGCTGAAACATAGGGTTCTAACCTGTATTCCTAGTCATGGACACAGAAAAAAAAAATCTGTATTTTTAAAAGTAATTATCTTTTCAGCCAATGGCTTTAATTTATAGAAATATGGTTGTCCAATGTGAGTGTCTTCAATTTCTCCCTTATATACCTTGGTATTTCACTCTCCCAAAATCTTCTCTCTTTCCTTATAAAATTTTCATTGGGGCCAGTGTTGTGCTGTAGTGGGTAAAGCTACCACCTGCAGTGCTGGTATCCCATATGGGCGCCGGATCAAGATCTGCTGCCACTCTTCCAATCCAGCTCTCTGCTATGCCGGGGAACGCAGTAGAAGGTGCTCCAAGTACTTGGGTCCCTGCACCTGTGTGGGAGATCCAGAAGAATCTCCTGGCTCCTGGCTCCTGGCTTCAGATCAGCCCAACTCCGGCTGTTGCGACCATCTGGGGAGTGAACCAGCAGATGGAAGATCTTTCTCTCTTTCTCTCTCTCTGCCTCTGCCTATCTGTAGCTCTTTCAAATAAATAAATAAATCTTTTAACACAATCTTCATTAAGGGGGAGAGGAGGGTAATGTTATGATCTTAGAACTTTATCTACAAATTACACTGAATCTGTAACAACTAATTAAAATTAAATTTAAAAATTGAAACAAAAGTCAACAGTGGCTCCAGGATTGAAGCCAGAAATAAAAGATATTTTGTTGCCACTTCCAGAGATAGAAAGACAGGACGAACTACTCTGACACAGCAAAGCTTCATTTTTATTTCTGACAAACTTTTTTGAAGTATATAAGGTGTTAGCAGTACAGCCATGCAGAGAATCCCAACGGGTAAAATGGAATTGATGGTTGGCAGCTAAGAGAGAAGACTGAACTAAAAATCTCGTTTAATATGGAATCATCAGGGATGGCGCTGTGGTGTAGTGGGTAAAGCCACCACTTACAATGTCAGCATCCCATATGGGTACCAGTTTGAGTCCTGGCTTCTCCATTTCTGAGCCAGCTCTCTGCTATGGCCTGGGAAAGCAGTAGAAGATGGCTCAAGTTCTTGGGTCCCTGTATCTGCGTGGGAGAAGCTGGAAGAAGCTCCAGGCTCCTGGCTCCAGATTGGCGCAGCTCTGGCTGTGCAGCCATTTGTGGAGTGAACCAGCAGATGGAAGAACTCTCTCTCTCTTTTTCTGCCTTTCTGTAACTCTGTCTTTCAAATAAATCAATAAATCTTTAAAAAATATGGAATGATCTGTACAAGTTTGACATCAAGGACTTCTCATGCACAAGCAAAAGCAATGCACAATGTGCAGCAGGTGGAGAGAGCTACATGTCCACTGAAATTGGTCCTGGTTCCACGTGTGCAATGTAGACCTAGTTTACACGAGCTTTTACAAGTTCCAGAACTTGTACAGTAAAAGAGTTGGAAAATGTAGAAGGTCCATCTTTAAAGTGGTAAATAAAGCATAGTTTAAAGGCAAAAAAAAAAAAGCTTACAAGCTCTCATAATTTAATTTCATTGATGCTCTTAAATCTACTCCCTCTTCCAAGATTACTGCTCAGTGATGAACCTTTCTTTATCTCACATTTTCCATTTGTTCTCTTCTCTCAGTTTATTTTCATGACTTTCTGTCAACCTTACAAGACTCTAATTTATTGAGAAACTTCCCAAAAGAACAGTCTATACTTTTTACTTGTTGCCTTATCAGCTCCATAAACTTTTCTAATCTAACTGTCCAGTCATTGTTCTGAAATGGCCAGTTTCTCTACTTGCCTAATTCAGTGGCTATTCAGACCTTCCTCACTGTCTGTAGTACTGACAGTGCCAACCTCACTTCTCTCCTTAAAACTTGCTTTCTTTTCTATTATCACGTACATGTATTTTTACCCTAAAATTTTCATATTGGTATGCACTTCGCTTTTTGACACCTTTGTTTTTCTCTTGTTTTTCCTCAAATACCTTACAAATATCACAACATGAAACCAACACTTACTTGTTTACTCTTTCTAAATTAAAATTCTAATGTTTAATTTACTAAAGCATATCGCCATCTGAATTTACAACTAGTATCCCAAATTCAACACAGATTTAAAATGTACCCATATCTGTTTGACAGATACAGAGAAAGTCCTTTATTTGTGTTAATATTTCCATCCCTCAGCTTGTGAAAATTCATATCTTTATGTCATCACATTATTTAATGCATTTATTTATGTTTTCTCTTGGGATCTGTCTATTCAGATTGTGTAGCATTTAACATTCTGCCAGGTCTGTTTAAATCTCATCCCATTTCTACTGCACATATTTATTTGGACTCTAATGCTCTGCTGCCCAACAAGCCCTTTGGGATGTTCCCTCTAGCATCTTCAGCCCTCTGGACAATCTTCTTTTCAGAGTGTTTTCTGTTTACAACTATTTAATGACTTCCTACTGCTCTCAGATTAAGACCAACATTCTTGACATAGAAACTGCATTCTTAAAATCTGGCCTATGTGTGCCACTTAAATTTCATATCAAGCTGCTCTTTCCCTTTCCATTTGCGAGGGAGGCAATATGTGGTGACAGAACAGATCTGGCTGCAGTCTGTACTTGAATTCAAACCCACTTCTGTGACTTAGAGCGTTGGACCGTGTATCGGAGCCTTTCTGGGCTTCAGCTGCCTGATAAGCACACAATATTCTGATAACAACGGTAGCTATTTTTGAATGAAGCATTCATTTTGTTAGAACAATTCTTGCAAATGAAAGATGTTATTACTACTTGAATTTATTCATGCAACCTTGCATTTTGTTTCCTATCCACTATGCTTTTTTCTCCCTTTACTCCTTGATTTTTTTACATTAGTTTTATTGATTTATTTTCATTTTTTAAAGATTTTATTTATTTATTTATTTTCAACTTTTATTTAATAAAAATAAATTTCCAAAGTACAACTTTTTTTTTTTTTTGGACAGGCAGTTAGACAGTGAGAGAGAGAGGGAGACAGAGAGAAAGGTCTTCCTTTTTCCGTTGGTTCACCCCCCAAATGGCCGCTGGGGCCGGCGCACTGCGCTGATCCAAAGCCAGGAGCCAGGTGCTTCCTCCTGGTCTCCCATGCAGGTGCAGGGCCCAAGCACTTGGGACATCCTCCACTGCCTTCCTGGGCCACAGCAGAGAGCTGGACTGGAAGAGGAGCAACTGGGACAGAATCCGGCTCCCCAACCGGCACTAGAACCTGGGGTGCCAGCGCCGCAGGCGGAGGATTAGCCTAGTGAGCCGTGGCACCAGCCACAAAGTACAACTTTTGAATTATAGCAGTTTTTTCCCCCCATAACCTCCTTCCCACCAGCAACCATCCCATCTTCCACTCCCTCGCCCATCCCATTCTTCATCAAGATTTATTTTCAATTATCTTTTTTTTTTTTTTTTTTTTTTTTTTTTGACAGGCAGAGTGGACAGTGAGAGAGAGAGACAGAGAGAGAAAGGTCTTCCTTTGCCATTGGTTCACCCTCCAATGGCCGCCGCTGCAGCCAGCGCACCGCGCTGATCCGATGGCAGGAGCCAGGATCCAGGTGCTTTTCCTGGTCTCCCATGGGGTGCAGGGCCCAAGCACCTGGGCCATCCTCCACTGCACTCCCTGGCCATAGCAGAGAGCTGGCCTGGAAGAGGGGCAACCGGGACAGAATCCGGCGCCCCAACCGGGACTAGAACCCGGTGTGCCGGCGCCGCAAGGTGGAGGATTAACCTATTGAGCCACGGCGCCGGCTTAATTATCTTTATATAAGAAGATCAACTTAGTATATACTAAGTAAAGATTTCAACAGACTGCACCCACACAGACATACAAAGTATAGAGTACTGTTTGAGTAGTAGTTTTACCATTAATTCGCATAGTATAACACATTAAGGACAGAGAGAGGTAGAGACAGAGAGAAAGGTCTTCCTTCCGCTGGTTCACTCCCCAAATGGCTGCAATGGCCGGAGCTGCACCTATCCAAAGCCAGGAGTCAGGAGCCCCTCCCTGGTCTCCCACAGGCCCCGGGCCATCCTCCACTGCTTTCCCAGGCCATAGCAGAGAGCTAGACTGGAAGTGGAGCAGCTGGGACTAGAAGTGGTGCCCATATGGGATGCCGGCACCGCAGATGGAGGACTAACCCACTGTGCCATGGCGCCGGCCCCGATTTATTTTCATTTTATTTTAAAGAGAGAGAGAGAGATATCTCTTCAAAATGCTTTTTTTTTTTTTCTCCCCAAATGCCCACAATGGGCAGGGCCAGGCCAAAACTAGTAGTCTGGAAATCTATTTGGATCTCCCATGTGAGTGGCAGGGACCCAGGTACTTGAGCCATCACCTGTTACATCTCAGAGTTGGAGTTAGCAGAAAGCTGGAAAAAGAAGTGGAACCAGGACTTGAACCCAGGCACTCTGATATGGGATGTGGTTGACCCAAGTGATATAAAAATTGTGATGAACGGCAACCCCTAAATTAATCAAGTTTCCTGAGGTACCTCCATCTTTTTCCCCAAGTGGTTTTGAATTTTTTCATGCTATTTATATTCCTTTACTGCTTATCCTTATTTTTACTCATTTACTGGTTACTTATTAAAGATGCATATTTGATAACTATTATATCTGACTGTCTTCTGAAACAGTTATCTTAGAATTTTTCAACTCGATACCTCATTTTTTCCATATTGTTATTATCAAGTATGATAGCACCACCTGATTTTACCACCGAAAACACATTGTTTTTGTTGTTGTTATTTGAAATATTTATTTTGAAACACAATATTTATTCAATTAATTTCTGACAATTTCCCTTTGCATAATATTATTTTACATATATAATATATATTTTATATATAATATATAATGTATATATTATATAATATATAATTATATATATTATAGTATAATATCATTTGATATTATTAAATAAAGACTATCTTTTATTGAACTTACTCTTTAATAATTGTTTTCTTTGGTATGGAATTATAGATTTATTTATTTATTTTTGTCAGTGTGCTAAAGATATTATTCTACTGTTTTCTGATATGTATTATTGCTTACGAGATGTATATCGAAAGGGTTTCATTGATAGTCCCTTTTGGTTGGTCTTCATATTTGGTGGGTTAAAGGGGAAGAAGTAACTTTTAAGATTGATTCATTTTTGCTTGTTTATACAACTCTACAAGCTGATTGAATTATATTGCTCTTTTTTTTTTTACCATGTAGCTAGTTCTTTATTTTTTGTATATTAGCTTAAAATTTATTTTTAAATTAAGTTGTAGTTGACAAGTGAAAATCCTATATCTTTACCATATACATTGTGATGTTTTGACATTCATATATACATTGAAATGGCTAAATTAAAATGATGAAGATATCCTGTACTTTACATTTGAGTCATATTTTGTTTTGAAACCATTTGCAATCTATTCTTTCAGCAATTTTCAGCTATAAAATACATTATTATTGACTATAGTAATCATGCTGTATGATAGGTCTCCTAAACCTATTGATACCTTTTCATTTATCTTTCAGTTATTTCTAATCTCTCCTATATTAATAAAAAAGCTAACATTTATTTATTTAATCAAGAAGACCACAGGCAGATAGATGGAGAGCACTCCCAGCCATTGGTTTACTCTCCAAAGCCTGAAAGGGCTGGGTTTAGGCCAGGTCTGATGCTACAATAAGGAACTCAATCTAGGTCTCCAGCATGGGCAAGAAACTAATCACTGGACTCATCACCACTGTCTCCCTAGATGTGCATTGATAGGAAGCTGGAGTCATGAACCAGACTGAGAACTGAACCCAAGCACTCCTATATGGGATGCAGGCCTATTAACTGGCGTCTTAACTGTTAAGCTAGCCACCAAGTCCTATTTATAAAGTTTTAATTTTAATTACTGTATCTGTCTTGTCTGAATGTTCAATTTGGCTGCTTTTTTAAGAAAATGATTTATTTGAAAGCAGAGTTACAGAGTGAGAGAAGGAGAGACACACAGAGAGCTTCTATCTGCTGGTCCACTCCCCACTGGGCTACAATGACTGGAGCTGGGCCAGGCCAAAGCCAGGAGCCCGGAGCTTCTTCCAGGTCTCCCATGTGTGTGCAGGGGCCCAAGGACTTGGGCCATCCTCCACTGCTTTCCCAGAAATGTTAACACGGCGCTGGATTGGAAGTGGAGTAGCCATGGCTAAAACTGCTGCACCACAGCATTGGCCCCAATTTGGCTGATGTTTAAAATTATACTTATACTGTGGAAGGTTTTGTGGTGCAATAGTTAAGCCATCACCTTGGATGCCAGTATCCCATATCAGAGCACCTGTTTGAGTTCTGGCTATTCCAGTTCTGATCCAGCTTCCTGTTAATGTGCCTGTGAGGAATCAGATGATGACCCAAGTACTTGGATTCATGTCATCCACATGGTAGACCCAGTTGGAATTCTTGGTTCCTAACTTCAACCTGACCCAGCTCTGGCTGCTTTTGGCATTTGTGGAGTGAATCAACAGGTGGAAGATTTTCTCTCTCCTCTCTTCTCCTTTCTCCCTTCTCTCTCTCCCTCTCAAATAAATAAATGAATAAATAAATAAATAAATAAAATATTTTGAAAAAATATTTATGCATATTTAATTATCTTTATAATTTTTATTTTATTATTTTTAATTTTATATTTCTTGAACTCACACCCATATATGGTGCTGGCACTGCAGGTGGTGGCTTTACATGTTATGTCATAGAGGTGGCTTAGTTTTATATTTCTATATGATTTCTCTATCTCACTGGCAATTTCTCTTCCTTTAAAATGACAATATTAGAGACAGTTATAGTCTTTTCCAAATTGTAGCAGGGGTACTAGCTTTTTATGATTTCTGATGCTCTCATAGTATTTCATTTCTACTCTTTGTGACAAATTCTCTTCAATGGGTGACACACATGTTTTAATTATGAGTTTGTCTATTGCTTAAAAGTCTTCATTGTTTAAAAAATTTTTATATTATTTCAACAAATTTTCAGCATGTTATTCCTATCCTTGATAATATTAATTTGTAATCTGTGTGTCATCCACACCTACAGTTTGTGACTGCTTATTCCACTATGACATTTTCAACAGCAGATTCTAGTGTGTAGTTTCTTGGTAAGTATTGGTTTGATGAAAGGACACATGGAAGTTCAATGTATTCCTTAAGTAAATAAATCTACTGTAGCAAATTCAGAGCTACCATCTATTCTAAAAAATGTTCCATGCTTTGCAAACTTCACGTTCTACCTCAGCTGTTTACCTCATCTTTGGAAACAAAAATCTCACATTTAAATAGTCTCTCAGCAGATATATCCAAAGACACCTTAAGAAAAAAAACTGAGTCACAGCTGCCCTGTGTGGATGGTTTATGGTCTATCAAGTACACCAGTGTCCATGCCTTCTTTTTGTTTTAGACTTTGTCATTTTCACTCAGTTATATTTCTGCCTAGCTCCTGTAAATATTTAAACTTTTAGGATGTGGATGTGAAACATTCTTCAAAGCAGGGTTGGGCCGGCGCCGCAGCTCACTAGGGTAATCCTCTGCCTTGTGGCGCGGGCACACCGGGTTCTAGTCCCGGTCAGGGTGCCGGATTCTGTCCCGGTTGCCCCTCTTCCAGGCCAGCTCTCTGCTGTGGCCAGGGAGTGCAGTGGAGGATGGCCCAGGTGCTTGGGCTCTGCACCCCATGGGAGACCAGGATAAGCACCTGGCTCCTGCCATTGGATCAGCGCAGTGCTTCAGCCGCAGCGCACTGGCCGTGGCGGCCATTGGAGGGTGAACCAACGGCAAAGGAAGACCTTTCTCTCTGTCTCTCTCTCTCACTGTCCACTCTGCCTGTCAAAAAAAAAAAAAAAAAAAAAAAAAAAGCAGGGTTGCCAATTATTATTGGCTTCAGCCACAGGATAAAAATTTTATGTACTCCTTTCAGCCGGAGCCGCCATCTTCCAGTAATTCGCCAAGATGACGAACACAAAGGGAAAGAGGCGAGGTACCCGGTACATGTTCTCCAGGCCTTTCAGAAAACATGGAGTTGTTCCTTTGGCCACATACACGCGTATTTACAAGAAAGGTGACATTGTGGACATCAAGGGAATGGGTACTGTTCAAAAAGGAATGCCCCATAAATGTTACCATGGAAAAACTGGAAGAGTCTACAATGTTACCCAGCATGCTGTTGGCATTGTTGTAAACAAACAAGTGAAGGGCAAGATTCTTGCCAAGAGAATAAATGTGCGTATTGAACACATTAAGCACTCTAAGAGCCGAGATAGCTTCTTGAAACGTGTGAAGGAAAATGATCAGAAGAAGAAGGAAGCCAAAGAGAAGGGTACCTGGGTTCAACTAAAGCGTCAGCCTGCTCCACCCAGAGAAGCCCACTTTGTCAGAACCAATGGAAAGGAGCCTGAGTTGCTGGAACCCATTCCTTATGAATTCATGGCATGATAAATGTAAGATAAATAAATAAGACCTAATTGAAAAAAAAATTTATGTACTGTTATCCACTTGATATCAGTTCATTAGAAGCTCAAGAATTAATAAACATGAGTTATAAATATGAACATTTATATCTTAGCTGAATTTTATTGCTTACATTTTCTTGCTTCAATTTTCCTTTCTCAGGAAAATCTGGAGTTATTATTGTAGAAGCACATGATGTTACATACATTCAAGTTAACTATAATCCAAATTTGCCAACATCTTCTATGAGACTTACTTGATGTATTTGCTAATTCATTAAATATCTATTTATATATATATATATCAAATACAATGAATTTTTATGGAGAGATGACATACTGAAAACTGGATGCTTATCAACTGATACCACTGTTGCAAGAGTATTAAAATCCAACAAAATAACGAACCTGCAGTGTGGCTCCAGGAGTCATCTAAATAATGGCACTATGCCAACTCGACAGCATGGTAACAATTCTGTTTTAAACTAGGTGTCTGACTACTAGGTTTTTATTTGTTTTAAGGAAAAGAGCCCAAGTGAAACATTTGAATATATTAATGTTTATATTTTTAGTGCTTGTCATTTGATTAAGAATAAAGCTATAGAAATGAATGTATTTAGGTATTAGAAAATGTTACATATCAGATACCTAGCTTTTATTTCTCAGTAAGATTTTAATTTTCTTAGTTGTATGAGACCATAGCGTTTATAGAGGCTGGATGACAGAAGTATTTCTAAGACTCAGATCTGTAGGAGACCTCACCAAATGGGTATGTGGGCCATCAAGAATGATAATAAATGAAATCTTAAAGCTTCCATCTCAGGACTTCCACAGTTATATTTGCCAATTATCTGAAAACAGTGCCTATTCCTCTGTTCCTTAGGACAGTGCCTTAGGGAGCCTTTCATTCACCATGCAAACTTTGATACAGGGTGAGATTATGGTCAGTACTGAAAGATCATACTCGATAAATATTCAGGCAGAACATAGATTTTTTTTAAATATATGATCTCAGTTCATGCTACCGCTCTCCAGAGAGCTTTATAAAAGAGAGAACAAAGAGTATAGTTCTTAGTATTCAAAAACACAGTTCACTTTATGTCATCTATCCCTGTCTGTGCACATTTGTGCTGTTAATGCCTTACAAAGGTAGATCATCCTAAATGACAGGAAGAGATCGAATGTGACAATGCATTTGCTCCCTGGTTAAAGCATGATTATACTCCAGAAGAGTCTGCTGCAAGTGCAATTTTTCCGTTCAGCTTTCTTTTCTACAGCATGGTTTGAGAAATATGGGAGCAGCAAACATTAGGATAATACTAATATTTCTCTTCCCTGAAGCAGATGCAAAAGAGTTTGGTGAAAATGCTTCCACGTAGTAATCCAGCTATCCACGTTCAACCACCACACTTCAGATACAGCCTCATTGCCCTTTGATTCTGTACACTTTCACCTTTTAGAATTATATTTCTCGAGTTTCTTAGCAGGTCTGGGAATAATTAAAAATTCAGCACTTTTCTTTTTCATTTCCTCAGGCCTTGCTTGACTTCCAGATCAAGCACCTTGATTCATCTATCTACTATCTTTATTTCTGCTTCAAAGTATTCTGGTTCTCATCACTGATAATAATAAAGAAAAATTATACACAATTACTGTAGTGGCTTTATATCCATAAAGACTTTTTTTTAAGTGACCTTTTTTTTTTTTTTAAAGATTTATTTTATTTATTTAGAAGACAGAGTTACATGGCCGGCACCACAGCTCACTAGGCTAATCCTCCACCTGTGGTGCCGGCACCCCGGGTTCTAGTCCTGGTTGGGGCACCAGCCGGATTCTGTCCCTGTTGCTCCTCTTCCAGGCCAGCTCTCTGCTGTGGCCCAGGAGTGCAGTGGAGGATGGCCCAGGTCCTTGGGCCCTGGGAGACCAGGAGGAAGCACCTGGCTCCTGGCTTCGGATCGGCACAGCGCACCGGCTGCAATGCGCCGGCCGTAGCGGCCAGTTGGGGGGTGAACCAACGGAAAAGAAAAGGAAGACCTTTCCTCTCTCTCTCTCTCTCTCTCACTCTCACTGTCTAACTCTGCCTGTCAAAAAAAGAAATAAAAGACAGACTTACAGAGAGAGGTAGAGATATAGAGGTCTTCCATCCACTCATTCACTTCCCAGATGGCCGCAACAGCCAGGGCATTAACCCACTGCACCACAGCGCCGGTCCCCATAAATACTTTTTTTTTTTTTGAATGAAGAGAGCTTAACAATATTAGTGTGTTTTATCAAGTTCAAACATACACTGTTTTATTTTAGACTGGCACTGACAAAAATGCATGCTTTTGCTATTTGTTAACTACTTACTAAATATTGGAGAAGTCTAGTAGTCCAAATAAAACTATTTTTGTAATAAATATATTAAAAACAATGGTTTGAAGCCTTTCATTTTGTGTCTTATGGCAAGTGTGTTAAAGTAAAAGTGCATATGATAAAATTTAACAAATATACTTTAAAATTTTCTCCTTCAAGCATAAGGTAGAAAAATTTAAGCTGGTAGAAATAGGCACAAGAATTTTTATAACATGTAAAAACTTATTGTTAACCAAGGAAGAAGTTACTCAGGATTGATACAATTCCTCATCATTCAATTTCTTTACGGGCTTGAATACAATTTCCTATCAACTTTGCATTTGGTAACAGTTCCCTACTAAAAATCAGCATCATTCCCTGCCAAATATTTATACAGCAAAAACTTTAATATGGTAGAGAGGTGAACCAAAAATGCGTCAATAATTCAGTGAAGTGTATCAGCCTTCAGAGTGCAGGCATCAAAATATAGTAGAAATCTGAAAGAAAATAATCATCCCTACTTTGATAAATACAAGTTTTTAATTGTGTAAAAGTCAGTTTTACTGTGTTATAGGGAGGGATCAGGGCAAAATGATTACATGTAAAATAGTAATGAAATATATACTTTCAACTGGGCATTTGCTTGGTACTTAAGATACCAGTTAGGACACTGGAACAGGTAATAGCTTAGGTTTCATTGATTATCCTATAGTGTAACAAAATAAATTTGAATAACAGAAATGGAAAGGAGAATTTGCATAATTGATACTATTGGAAACATTTGTTTTGTGTTGTATATCTAAATAAGCAGCAGCCTAGTTGAAAAATTAAGAACTCAGGGATGGGTTTAGCCTAGTGATTAAGATACCCTTGTTCCACATTGCAGTGACGGAATTTGAGTCATGCCTCCAGTTCCTGAATCTAGCTTCCTACTAATGCAGGCCCTTTGAAGCAACAGGGACATTCATGTAATTGGGTTCCTACCACCCACATGTGAGACCTGGATTGAATTCTCAGCTTCAGGCCCAGCCCCAGCCTTTGCAGCCATCTGGGGGAGTGAAAAAGAAGTTGGGAACTTTCTCTATATTCAACGCTCTCTCTCTCTCTTACTAAATGAATACATATTTTTTAATTATAGATTGGGTAATGCTATTTTAAACAAGATTAAAAAAATAAGATTTAAGAACTTTGGAATCAGATGGCTATACTTAAGCAAGCAATAGAACATCCTCATGGCTTTGTGTTCCACAGTAAAAGTTGGGCAATAACAACACACCCTAAGGTTGTTATGAGAATGAATGTGAGATTCCAAGATGCCTCAACAGGGAAAAGATGTGCTGATTTTGATCACAGGATGATAACAGAAAAAAATGCAGAAGTGTATTCCCAGGGGACAGTGGAAGCCATGTTTGTGGTAGAAATTCTAGGAAAGAAAAGAGACACCGTGGAGCAATGTGGACAGTGCAAACACGCAGCAGCAAGCGGGGATGCCACCTGCAACTCCAGCAGCTGGAGCTGGAGGAGACGCCAGCTTCAGTGAGGTAAGAGCGACTGTGGCAGCCCCATCACCAGTGATGCCACCTGAAGGAGGAGCTTCCTGACTACACTGACTTTGAGTCCAGTTCGGAGCCCTCGCAGGGCCCTGTGAGAGAAAAGCATATCTCCCTGGCCACACCCAGCGCGCACGTCTGTATATCCACTGAAGGGGCAGGATTGCACCAAGCCACAGAGGCATCGGTCAAAAATAAAAGAGAACTCCGACAAGAAGAGAACACCAGCAGGTATTTCCACAAATGCCAAAAAATAAAGGCAGAAATATCAGAAACAAGAGCAAGGAAGACAATATGACGCCCCAGAAGGAACAGAACTGCACTTCAGTGTTAGAATGTGATGACTAAGATTGGTGAAATGTCTGGAAAGGTCTTCAAAAGAATCAGATTACTCAGAAACACAGAGAAACAAATTCATGAGATAAAGAAATTCCATACATGATATGGATGAAAAATTTTGCTGATAGAGATATTGAAGAGAAATCAAACTGAAATATTAGAATTAAAGAATTCAATAAGTAAGAAAAATCTTAGAAATATACCAGACCAAAAAAAGATGAAAAAATTAGAAAAACCTGAAAATAGTGTTCAAGATTTATGTGATACTATCAAATGACCAAACATAGGAGTGTTAGAAGCTCCTGAACATATGGAAAGAAAGAATGGCCTATTCAGTGAAATAACAGCAGACAACCTCCCTACGTTGGAGAAAAAGAGGCACATCCAACTACAGGAAGCACATAGAACTCCTAAAGAGACACAATCAAAAAATAATTTCACCATGATGCATTATAGTTGAACTTTCAACAGTAAAACATAAAGAAAATATTCTAAAATGTTCATGGGAGAAACACCAGATTACTTTCAGAGGATCTCCAATTAGACTAACAGCTAATTTCTCAACAGAAACCTTACAGGCTAGGAGAGATTGGACAGACATAGTTCAAGTTGTAAAACAAAGAAACTGTAACCATAGAACACTGCACACAGCAAAGTTCTCACTTATAATTGAAGGAGAGACAGAGATCCTCTAAAACAAATAGAAATACAAAGAATGTACCACCACTTCTCCAGTCTTATAAATGATTCTTTAAGATTTCATTTATTTATTTGAGAGGTAGAATTACAGACAGTGAGAGGGAGATACAGAGAGAAAAGTCTCTTACATCCGCTGGTTCACTTCCAAAATGGCTGTAATGGCCAGAGCTGAGCCCATCCGAAGCCAGGAGTCAGGAGCTTCTCCGGGTCTCCCACACAGATGCAGGGGCCCAACTGCTTGGGCCATCTTCCACTGTTCTCCCAGGCCATAGCAGAGAGCTGGATTAGAAATGGAGCAGCTGGACTAGAACTGGCGCCTATACGGGATGCTGGCGCTGCAGGTGGTGGATTAACCTACTGTGCCACAGCACTGGTCCCACAAATGATTCTTAAAGATGTGCTACACTTGAAACAGAAAATGATAGTCATTATAATGAAAGAACGTAAAGGCAGCAAAATCTCCTAGCATAGTACAAAGGAAACTCAATACAAAATAGAAGAATACTTAGGGAAACAAGACAGGACCATGGCATTACTTATCAACAGTCACTTTGAATGGAAATGGTCTGAATTTTTCAATTAAGATATACAGAATGGCTAAATGGATTAAAAAATAAGACCCCTCTATTTGCTGCCTACAAGAAACACACCTCAGGGCCGGCACTGTGGCACAGCGGGTAAAGCTGCTGCCTGCAGTGTCAGCATCCTATATGGGTGCTGGTTTGAGTCAAAGCTTGCTCCACTTCTGATCCAGCTCTTAGCTATGGTCTGGGAAAGCAGTGAAAGATGGCCCAAGTGGTTGGGCCTCAGCACCTGCGTAGGAGACCTGGAGAAAGCTCCAGGCTCCTGGCTTCTTATCAGTGCAGCTCTGACCGTTGTGGCCGTCTAAGGAATGAATCATCAGATGGAAGACCTCTCTCTATCTCTCTACCTCTGCTTCT